>NW_028239219.1:0-126806 GCF_036417535.1 Chlamydotis macqueenii
TGGGGGTTAATGGGGGTCAACTGGGGGTTAATGGGGGTCAACGGGGGGCTTATGGGGGGCAACTGGGGGTTAATGGGGGAAACTGGGGGTCAATGGGGGGCAACTGGGGGTCAATGGGGGCAACTGGGGGTTAATGGGGGTCAACAGGGGGTCAACTGGGGTTAATGGGGGCAACTGGGGTTAATGGAAGCAACTGGGGGTCAATGGGGCAACTGGGGGTTAATGGGGTCAACAGGGGGTTAACTGGGGGTTAATGGGGTCAGTGGGGTCAACTGGGGGTTAATGGGGGTCAACTGGGGTTAATGGGGGTCAACGGGGGGTCAACTGGGGTTTAATGGGGGTCACTGGGGGTTAATGGGGGTCAACGGGGGGTCAACTGGGGTTTAATGGGGTCAACTGGGGGTTAATGGGGGTCAACTGGGGTTAATGGGGTCAATGGGGGGTCAATGGGGGTCAACTGGGGTTAATGGGGGTCAACTGGGTGTTAATGGGGGCAACCAGGTGTTACTGGGGGTCACTGGGGTTAATGGGGGTCAACTGGGTGTTAATGGGGGTTAACAGGCGTCAATGGGGGTCAACTGGGGGTTAATGGGTGCAACTGGGGGTTAATGTGGGGCAACTGGGCCTTAATGGGGGTCAACGGGGGTCAATGGGGGTCAACTGGGGGTTAATGCGGGCAACTGGGGATTAATGGGGGTCAACGGGGGGTTAATGGGGGTCAGTGGGGTCAACTGGGGGTCACTGGGGGTCAATGGGGGTCAACGGGGGTCAATGGGGGTCAACTAGGGGTTAATGGGGTCAACGAGGGTTAATGGGGCAACTGGGGGTTAATGGGGGTCAGTGGGGTCAACGGGGGGTCAATGGGGGTCAACAAGGGGTTAATGGGGGCAACTGGGGGTTAATGGGGGCAACTGGGGGTTAATGGGGGTCAGTGGGGTCAACGGGGGGTTAATGGGGGTCAACTGGGGGTTAATGGGGGTCAACGGGGGTTAATGGGGGCAACTGGGGGTTAATGGGGGTCAACGGGGGGTTAATGGGGGCAACTGGGGGTTAATGGGGGTCAGTGGGGTCAACGGGGGGTTAATGGGGGTCAATGGGGGTCAACTGGGGGTTAATGGGGGCAACTGGGGGTTAATGGGGGTCAGTGGGGTCAACTGGGGTTAATGGGGGCAACTGGGGGGTTAATGGGGGTCACTGGGATCAACTGGGGGGGTCCGTGGGGTCAACTGGGGGGCAGTGGGGTCAACCGGTCGTCAGAGGGGTCAACGCAGTCAACTGGGAGTCACTGGGGTCAACTGGGGGGCAGTGGGGTCAACAGGGGGGTCAGTGGGGTCAACCTGGGGGTCACTGGGGTCAACTGGGGGGGCAGTGGGGTCAACTGGGGGGGCAGTGGGGTCAACGCAGTCAACTGGGAGTCACTGGGGTCACTGGGGGGAGCGGAAGAGGGGAGTGCAGACGCACCCCGGGGGGTAGGGCGGGGCGCCCACCTCCATGCCGGGGGGGTCGAGGTGGACGAGCAGGAAGTGGCTGGCGACCTCCCGCATCTCGGGGTGGGCGAAAGAGCGGGGCGAAGCACGAGGCGTCTGCGGGGGAGGGGCGCGGCGGGAGAGGGGGAAGGGGCGGGACTCACGCGTGTGGCCCACGTCCGGCAGCATCAGCAGGGCGGGGCGACCAGGGCGGGGCGCGCCCTCCAGCGCCACGTGAACAGGCCCCAACGGCGTCTCCAACACCGCCCCCTGCTGGCCGGAGGACCGGACACCGGAACGGGGAGTGGTCACCGCACACCCCCCACAGGTTCGCCCCCAAAATCTCGCGATTTCCCCAAGATTCCCACCTTTTGCCCGCCAAATCCCGCATTTTTGCCCCAAATTACCCCATTTCGCACCAAAATCCCCCATTTTGCCCCAAAATCTAACGATTCCCCCCAAATTCCCCCATTTTGCCCCCCAAATCCCGCATTTTTGCCCCAAATGCCCCCATTTCACACCAAAATCCACATTTTGCCCCCAAAATCCCGGGATTTCACCCCAAATTCCCACATTTTGCCCCCAAAATCCCCCATTCTTGCCCAAAATTCCCGCATTTCGCACCAAAATCCCACATTTTGCCCCCAAAATCCCGTGATTTCCCCCAAATTCCCACAATTTGCCCCCCAAATCCCGCATTTTTGCCCAAATTCCCGCATTTCACACCAAAAGCCCACATTGTTGCCCCAAAATCCTGGAATTTCCCCCAAATTCCCACATTTTGCCCCACAAATCCCCCATTTTTCCCCCCAAATTCCCGCATTCCGCACCAAAATCCCACATTTTGCTCCCAAAATCCTGTGATTTCCCCAAATTCCCCCATTTTGCCCCCCAAATTCCCGCATTTTTGCCCCAAATTCCCCCATTTCGCACCAAAATCCACATTTTGCCCCCAAAAGCCCGTGATTTCCCCCAAATTCCCCCGTTTCGCCCCCCAAATTCCCGCATTTTTGCCCCAAATTCCCACATTTTGCCCAAATTCCCCATTTCGCACCAAAATCCCACATTTTGCCCCAAAAGCCCGTGATTTCCCCCAAATTCCCCGTTTCGCCCCCCAAATCCCCCATTTTTGCCCCAAATTCCGCATTTCGCACCAAAAGCCCACATTTTGCCCCAAAATCCAGGAATTTCCCCCCAAATTCCCCCATTTTGCCCCCCAAATCCCCATTCTTGCCCCAAATTCCCCCATTTCGCACCAAATATTCCCACATTTTTGCCCCAAATTCCCCCATTTCGCACCAAAATCCCACATTGTTGCCCCAAAATCCCGCGATTTCCCCCAAATTCCCCCGTTTTGCCCCCAAATGCCGCATTTTTGCCCAAAATTCCCACATTTCGCATCAAAATCCCACATTTTGCTCCCAAAATGCTGTGATTTCCCCATATTCCCCCATTTTGCCCCCCAAATCCTGCATTTTTGCCCCAAATTCCCCATTTTCCACCATAATTCCCACATTTTGCCCCAAATTCCCCCATTTCGCACCAAAATCCCACATTGTTGCCCCAAAATCCCGTGATTTCCCCCCAAATTCCCCCGTTTTGCCCCCAATGCTGCATTTTTGCCCAAAATTCCCACATTTACACCAAAATCGCACATTTTGCCCCAAAATCCCCCATTTTTGCCCCAAATTCCCGCATTTTAGCCCCAAATCCCGCTTTTTTGCCCAAATTCCCCCATTTTGCACAAAATTCCCACATTTTGCCCCAAATCCCCCCATTTCACACCAAAATCCCACATTTTGCCCCAAAATCCCGCAATTTCCCCCCAAATTCCCCCATTTTGCCCCCAAAATCCCACATTTTTGCCCCAAATTCCCCCATTTCGCACCAAAATCCCACATTGTTGCCCCCAAAATCCCGCGATTTCCCCCCAAATTCCCCGTTTCGCCCCCCAAATGCCGCATTTTTGCCCAAAACTCCCACATTTCACACCAAAATCCCACATTTTGCCCCCAAAAATCCCCCATTTTTCGCCCAAATTCCTGCATTTTTGCCCCAAATCCCGCTTTTTTGCCCCAAATTCCCCCATTTTTCACCAAAATCCCACATTTTGCCCAAATTCCCCCATTTCACACCAAAATCCCCCATTCTTGCCCAAAATTCCCCCATTTCGCACCAAAATCCCACATTGTTTCCCAAAATCCCGCGATTTCCCCCAAATTCCCCCGTTTCGCCCCAAATGCCGCATTTTTGCCAAAACTCCCACATTTCACACCAAAATCCCACATTTTGCCCCCAAAATCCCCCATTTTTCGCCCAAATTCCTGCATTTTTGCCCCAAATCCCGCTTTTTGCCCCAAATTCCCCCATTTTTCACCAAAATCCCACATTTTGCCCCAAATTCCCCCATTTCACACCAAAATCCACATTTTGCCCCAAATCCCCCCATTTCACACCAAAATCCCACATTTTGCCACTGAAAAGGGAAGCTAGGGAGGAATTTGTCCTGTCATAGAGCGGGTTCATAGAACTAAGACTACTAAAAGAATGTGAGTCAGAATTCAATACACCTGTACTTCCAGTTAAGAAACCTGATGGGTCCTATAGGATAGTTCAAGACTTAAGAGCCATCAACAAAATAACAGAGGACCTGTGGTAGCTAACCCCTATACCCTATTAACCATGCTAAAACCTGGTTTAGCTTGGTTACGGTCCTAGATTTAAAAGATGCTTTCTTTTGCCTCCCTCTCCATGAAGCCAGCCAGAAAATTTTTGCTTTGAATGGGAAAATCCCAAAAGTGGTCGAAAGACCCGGCTCACATGCACGGTGTTGCCGCAGGGTTTTAAAAATAGCCCCACAATTTTGGGAATCAGCTAGCAAAGGACTTGGAATCATGGAACCACCTTCAGAAGAAGGGAAGGTGTTACAGTATGTAGACGACCTTCTTATTGCAACCAGAACCAAAGAATCCCTGTGTCATTTGGACCGTGAGTCTGTGAAATTTCCTGGGACTACAGGGATATCGGGTTTCTAAGAAAAAGGCACAGGCGTTGTTACAACCCCAGGTCACGTACCTGGGGTACGAGATCAGTGCCGGACAACGGATCCTAGGACAAGCCCGGAAAGAGGCCATATGCCAAAGCCCCCGACACAAACTATAAGGAACTACGGACATTCTTAGGAATGACAGGGTGGTGCCAACTTTGGATATGTGATTATGGTCTGCCTGTTAAGCCACTCTATTCCCTGATAGCAGCTAACCAAAAGGATCTCCAGTGGGATGCTGAGTCAGACCGAGCCTTCCAGCAGCTGAAGAAAGCCCTGATGTCGGCATCGGCATTGGGACTTCCTGATGTGAGTAAGCCATTTTTTCTATTTTCCCACGAAAAACAAGGAATGGCACTAGGAATATTGGCACAAGATTTGGGACCATACAGACGGGCGGTAGCATACTTCTCCAAACAGCTGGATGCCGCTGCGAAAGGGTGGCTGTTCTGGTTTTGTTAGTGGGGGGGGCCTAAGGTGGCAGCTTCTGTAGGAAACTGCTAGAAGTCGCTCCCTTTGTTCAGTGGACTTGGCCGGGCCTAGGGCGGACCCACTGCTGGCCAAGCCGAGCCAATTGGTAGCAGAATGTCCCGTGATAACGCCTCTGCGATAATGTATTTAAATAGGGGAAAACAGAAAAAAAAAAAAAAGGGAGAGATGTGAAGCAGCTGAGCGGGGGGCAGAGAGGGGGAAGCGCGAGCCTTGTGGGCCTTGCAGGCCTCACCCTCTGGCCTCCCGCCGGGCAGCCGACTGGGCCCAACTCGGCCCGGCCTGGCTGCAAGAAGTGGAGAGGAGCAGTTGAAGTGAATAAGATGTAAAAAGGATCCTGAGAGGCGTCTGCCAGCCTGTTGTGAGGAACGGCTGCAGACGCCAAGGTCAGTGAAGGAGGAGGGGGAGGAGTAATGCGGCTCCTGGCCAGATTCCTCTGCAACTCGTGGTGACGACCATGGTGGAGCAGGTTGTCCCCCTGCAGCCCATGGAGGTCCACGGAGGGGCAGAGATCCACCTGCAGCCCGTGGAGGACCCCACGCCGGAGCAGGTGGAGGCCTGAAGGAGGCTGTGCCCCGTGGAGGGCCGCTGGGACAGCTGTTCTAGAGGGACTGTGTTGGATACCTGGAGTATCAGGGACACTTAGTGAACAATCCAGACCGAATGGAATTGTTATGTTTGTGAGCAGCAGGCCTCAAGGACATCACTGAAGCCGCTTGTGAGAAAGTAATGAAGCCGCCTGTAAGAAAGTACTGAAGCCACCTGTGAGAAAAATAATGAGGCCGCCTGTGAGAAAGTAATGAAGCTTCCTGTGAGAAAGTAAACGAAGCAACCTTGAAGAAGATCGTAAACAACTCTGAGAAAGTGAAAACATGAAAAGTACGGGACTTTCAGTTAACGGGACTTTCCAGATTAGCTAACTGCAAGTAGAAGGATATGCAAATGTAACTATTAGAGCTTAAGCCAATCACGCAATGACTAGTAGGCATATTTTATCTTAGCAATATAAATATGTGCACCCGGGACTAATAAATCGAACTACGCTTATTACTCATATTGAGTCTTTTGTCGTACGTTCCTCCGTCGCTCGCAGGACTGCACCCCGTGGAAGAGATGACCCACGCCGGAGCAGTTTCACGGAGGACTGTGGACATGGAGGGACCCCACGCTGGAGCAGAGGAGGATGCAAGGAGTTCTTCCTCCAACGATGACACAGAGGCGTAAAACAACGCGTGATGAACTGACTGCGACCCCCATTCCCCCACCCCGCCTCGACCCCCCCCTCCATGCCGCTCGGGAGGGGAAGGTAGTAGAGATAATGTTAAGCCGGAAGAGGGAGGGGTGGGGGGAGGTTATCTTGTTCCCTGTCTCATTCTCCTGCTAGTTTTAGAAAATAAATGAGTGTTTTTCCCCAAGTCGAGTCTGTTTTGCCTGTAACGGTAACTTTACAAATTTCTTCCCGTCCTTATCTCAAACCTCGAGCCGTTTTTCTTATATCATCTCCTCCTATTCTCTCGGAGGGTGGGGGGAGCGAGAGAGAGACTGTGTAGTCTGGTCCCGATCGGGGCTGAACTGCGACAGTGGCCCAGCTGTCTGAGAGCAGTAGCAGCTGTCATTCTAAACATTCAAGAAGCCTGAAAGTTCACTCTAGGCCAGAAAATGACTGTCCTAGTTTCCCAGACTGTATCTGCGGTCCTTGAAGCAAAGGAGGGCATTGGCTTTCCCCACAAAGGTTCCTGAAATATCCAAGCTATAATGGTTGAACAGGATGATGTTGAAATCGTGACCACAACATCATCAATCCGGCCTCATTCCTTGATGGGAACATCGGGGAGCCGGTGAGTCATGACTGCTTGGAAACAATTGAAACCATGTATTCTAGTCGAACGGATCTTAAAGATGTCCCTGTCGATGGAGCCGAACATTGGTTCACCGATGGAAGCAGCTATATGTTAAATGGAAGGCGACATTCCGGATATGCTGTTACCACTTTTGAAAAGGTGATAGAGTCCAGGCCACTATCAGCCGACGTCTCAGCCCAAAAGGCCGAGATCATAGCCTTACCTGAGCCCTGGAGAGAGCCCAGGGAAGGACTGTAAACATTTGGACTGACCCTAAATATGCCTTTGGGGTGGTACATGCCCATGGAGCAATATGAAGGAAAGAGGACTGTTAAATTCTCATGGAAAAACCATCAAACACGCAGAAGGGATTTTGAAAATCCTGAATGCAGTCCAGCTTCCCAAAAAGGTGGCAATTATGCATATTAAAGCACACCAGAAAGTGAGCACAGAATTGGAAAGAGGAAATGAGCTGGCAGATAGGAAGCAAAACAAGCAGCTAGAGAAACAATCAAGGTAGAGGGTGCGCTAATACCTGATGGACAGGTATTTCTAGAAGGTAAACCAGAATACACAAAGGAAGTCGGCAAACTTATTAATGATCTAAAGGGGTCATATAATGAGGAAGGGTGGGCCAATTACTACCCTCACACGGGAGGGTAGTAATTCCCTCTACATGATATGGTCAGTAGTCCGAGAAGAAATAGAAAAAGACACTGGGGGGAGGGGGGGGCAGAAGCCCTATATAAAGATCTCATCAGGAACATAATAGCGCGAAACTTAGCCACTACCGTTAGACAAGTAACTCAACAATGTGATCTTTGTCTCCAGACTAATCCTAAAGTTGTAAAAGAGCCGAAACTTGAAAAAATCGGAAAGGGGAATGGTCCGGACAACGTTGGCAGATTGATTTCTCAGAACTCCCTAGAAAAGGGGGTATCGATACTTATTAGTACTTACGGATACCTTTTCAGGCTGGCCAGAAGCTTTCCCGTGCGGAACTGCTAAAGCCTGGGAAGTAACCAAAATACTGCTCCAGGAAATAGTACCTAGGTTTGGAGTCGCAGCAGTAATGTCATCGGATAGAGGACCACATTTTGTGTCCAGAATAGTACAAGCAATTAGCCACCATCTAGGGAATAGAGTGGCAATTACATACCTCTTACCGACCACAATCAAGTGGCCAGGTGGAGAAAATGAATCACCCAATCAAACAACAGATTGTCAAGTTGGGTCAGGAAACTAATCTCAACTTTACCATTAGCTCTTATACGAATACGAACCAGACCAAGAGCAAGAGAAGGGCTTAGTCCATTCGAAATTCTATATGGACGACCCTATGGGGTACAAAAGGGAACGTCTTCACAAATTGGTGAAGAAATAATGACCTCCTATATGGTGGCACTAAACAAACAATTAAAAAGAATTGAAAAACATGCAATGGGAACACGTCGTAGGGGTCTGGATGGGCCTGTTCACGATATACAACCAGGGGACTATGTATATGTTAAATCTCTTACAGAAAAACTCTGGAACCACAGTGGGCCGGACCTTTTCAAGTCCTCCTCACCACCCTACACGGCAATTAAGGTAAAGGGACAGAACTCCTGGATACACCATACTCGGATCAAGAGAGCCTCTGCAACCTTGTGGAAAGTAACTCCAGACAACAACGAAGACTTGAGACTTAAACTCGTTCGAACGGATAAGGGCTGGGAACAATGTGGGTAACAAGTAAGTGAGCAAAAGCAGTAGTGAACCGGAGGGACACCACAGCAAACGATACCGGACAAAGAAACCGGGACCGGCCAGTAACTAATCTCGCCCAAATCTGTCATCGGTGCAGTTTATATCTTATTGTCATTTTATTATAGGAAATATAAAACCCATTTTAGCAGGTCACCAAAGCAGTACATTATCTACAGAAGTAGCTGTACTATCCTCTAGACCAACTAAATCCTAAAATGACAATTGTTTAATTGGAATTGTGATTGGGCTTACAATATTTTCCTGCATCTTACCACTAACTTGTAATCAAAAGGACACAAATGGCCGTGGTCTCACGCCTCCCTTGGGTTTACAGAAGCATGGGACCACCTTTTAAACGGTCGGGCTTAAACTTGGCCACTGTGGTTATGCACAAATGGAAATGTACTCAGGGCATGAGTGGGGCTGGACAGAGGCAACAGGGATCCTTAATACTATGGTGCGCCCCGTTGTGATCTTATTGATTAGCTTAGGAGTTTTATTAATATTAACTATTGTGCTGTACCTATGGGTTTGGAGAATGTTTAAGAAAGTAACACTGTCGTAGTTCAGCCCCGATCAGGACCAGACTACGCAGTCTCTCTCTCACTCCTCCCACCCCTCGAGAGAACAGGGGGAGATAATGTAAGGAAAAACGGCTCGAGGTTTGAGATAAGGACAGGGAGAAATCCTTAAATTTACCGTCACGGGCAAAACAGACTCCTCTTGGGGAAAACTATTCATTTATTACTACAAACAGCAAGATAATGAGACAGAGAACAAGATAACCTCCCTCCACCCCTCCCTCTTCCCAAGCTTAACATTATCTCTACTACCTTCCCCCCCCGAGTGGCACAGGAGGGGGAAGAGGGAATGGGGATTGCGGTCAGTTCATCACGCGTTGTTTTACGCTGCTGCTTCATGGTTGGGGGAAGAACTCGCATTCCTCCCCTGCTCTGTTGTGGGGTCCCACCCGTACGCCACAGTCCTTCCTGAAACTGCTCCGGCATGGGTCATCTCTTCCACGGGGTGCAGTCTCTCCAGAACAGCTGTCCCAGCGGGCCCTCCATGGGCCACAGCTGCCTTCAGGCATCCACCTCCCCCAGTACGGATCCTTCACGGGCTCCAAGTGGATCTCTGCCCCTCCGTGGACCTCCATGGGCTGCAGGGGGACAACCTGCTCCACCATGGTCGTCACCACAGGCTGCAGGGGAATCTTGGCCAGGAGCCACATTACTCCTCCCACTCCTTCTGAACTGACCTGGGCATCTGCAGCCGTTCCTCACAACAGGCTGTAGATGTCTCTCAGGATCCTTTTTACATCTTATTCACTTCTCCTCTCCTCTCCACTTCCTGCAGCCGGGCCGGACCAATTCGGGCCCAGTCAGCGCTTGGCGAGAGGCCAGAGGGTGAGGCCTGCAAGGCCCATAAGGCCTGCGCCTCCCTCTCTGTGCCTCTGCCCCCCGCTCAGCTGCTTCACATCTCTCCCTTTTTTTTTTTTTCTGTTTTCCCCTATTTAAATACGTTATCGCAGAGGCGTTATCAGGGGACATTCTGCTACCAATTGGCTTGGCCTTGGCCAGCAGCGGGTCCGCTCTAGGCCGGCCGAGTCCACTGAACAAAGGGGGAGCGACTTCTAGCAGTTTCCTACAGAAGCTACCACCTTAGGCCCCCCCGTCACTAAACAAAACCATGTATGATGCTTCATATCATTCAGGGAAACTGTTTAAGTTAAAAGAATTTACTTAGTGTGATTAAAAAGGGGGGATGATATAGGGACAATAAGTTAATCACAACTATATATGTATGCTCTTAAAGAATTGTTGTAGTTCAGCCCCGATCGGGACCAGACTACGCAGTCTCTCTCTCACTCCCCCCCCACCCTCCAAGAGAACAGGGGAGATTTGGTAAACAAAAGAAAACCAGGAAAAAACCAAACCCGTGGGTTGAGATTGACAAAAAGTAAATTTAACAGTAATGACAGAAGAAAACAAAACAGTGATGCAATACAAATATAGTATAATGGCTTACAACAAATCTCCACACCTAGTTTCTTCCACGTAGCAGAGGCTCCTTTCACCACCCTCCTCACTTACATACTGAGCCCCAGCAGTTAGCTGATTAGTTAACTATCCCAGCCATAGGGGCTACCAGCTTCAGTACTCCACCCAGCTCAGGTAAATATTAACTCTATCCTAGCCAGAAACAGGACAAGAATACAGTTATAAAACATAGTCATGTACCCATATAGCTTAGAGAAACAATTAATGAAGAGGAAGTCTGTTTTTTTTTTCTTTCCTGACGAAGGACTCATTTGTAAGGAGTGAGAAACAGTCCCTACTGCTCAGTGGGAAAAAATCTTAAAAATCCTGAACCTTTTGTTACATGGTGACCAGCTCTGAATACCCTTGCTGCTCCTCACCGGCTCTTGCTACCACACATACAGGCTCCAAACTCTGGGGCTCCGGGCTTTCCTAGACCACCAGGACAGGGTGGTAAAGATCTACAGGCGTAAAAAAAATCTACAGGCCAGGAAACATTGGGGCTCGGATTTCCTAGACCACCAGGACTCCGACGTTTAACACCAGCTCGAGCTGTCCGCCTAGTGTTAAACCACAGCTTAAAAATGGTGAATGTCAGACAGCTGCTCCCACACCAGAAGTGTCAGCTCTGAATGTCTTGCTGCTTCTCACCAGCTCTAGGCACCACATCTACAGGCTCACAAACATTGGGGATCTGGCATTTCCTGGGACACCAGGACTCCGACGTCTACCATCACCTCAACTCAGCAGTCCCTTTTGAAAAAAATCTTAAAAATCACAAACGTCAGAAGACTGCTCCCACACCAGAAGTGACATTTCTGAAAGCTCTTGCTTCTCCCGCCCGGCTCTTGCCACCGCATCTACAGGCTCACAAATATTGGACTGCGAGATTTCCTAGAACACCAGCACTCCAACGTTTACCACGGTGTACTTATGGCCGCCCAGTGAAAACACTCTTATATATCATGAACGTTGGATGATAGATCCCACACCAGAAGTGCCAGCTCTGAAAACCCCTCAGTGGCTCTTGCCACCGCATCTACAAGCCCAGCAACACTGGGCTCCGTTCTTTCCTAGACAATCAGGACTCTGACTTTTGCCACCATGTACACCAGTAAACTTTCAGAGGTGGCACCTTTGGTGTTAAAGCAATCGTCTGAGTTCGTGATTTTTAAGATTTATTTCTCACTGTGCAGCAGCTCTAGGTGATGGTAAGTGTCAGAGTCCTGCTGGTGGAGGAAAGCCCAGAGACTCAATGTTTCTGAGCCTGTAGATGTGGTGGGAAGAGTCGTGAGGAGCAGCAAGAACTTTTAGAGCAGGCATTTCAGGTGTTGAGTAATTGTCTGACTTCCTTCTGTGCGGCTGGTTCCAAGTTGACGGTAACTGCCAGCGTGCTAGCTGTGTAGGACAGTGAAGAGGCTGACACGTGTGTGTCCGTAGAGCTGCTAGAAAGCGTACGTGAAGAGCAGGAAGGGCTTTCAGAGCAGCCGGTTCTCGTCTTGGACAGTCGCCACACATCCGCACTTTTAGTGCCTCAGAACCCCGGACAGCTTGCAAAACACGGCTGTAACTGTCCCAGCGCAAGCTGTTCAGGAAAGCACAGAAATGCGATGTTCGTGTGCTTTTAGCGCTGCTCACAAGAAGCCTCCGGAGCAGGCACTTCTCGTGCGGCAACAACTATGCCTTCTACGATATTTCCTAGCCTCTTTTCGTCCGGGCAGTCGGCTTTAGCTGATGTGAAGTGTTGGTGGGCAAATCATCCAGAGAAGCGTCGCAATGCTTCTGGGCTGTTAGCAAGAGCTTTCCTTGCTGACCCTTTTCACGTGGGAGATTAGCTGGACATTTGCCGGTTTAGTGCCTTGTTTCTTCTGCGCAGCTTGCACAAAGCTCATTGCGGCTTTCGCGGTTCGAGTTGTGCATCGCCGGAGCTCTGCGGGAAAGAGCGAGAGAAGAGCCGCGAAAGCTCCGAGTGCGGCCAGCTCGCGTGTAGCCGCGAATGTGCGCTGTTCGCCGGTTGCAGGGCGAGTGCCTTCTGCGCGGCTGCTTCCAAGTTGACGGTAACTGCCAGCGTGCTAGCTGTGTAGGAACAGTGAAGAGGCTGACGCGTGTGTGTCCGTAGAGCTGCTAGAAAGCGTACGTGACGAGCAGGAAGGGCTTTCAGAGCAGCCGGTTCTCGTCTTGCACAGTCGCCACACATCCGCACTTTTAGTGCCTCAGAACCCCGGACAGCTTGCAAAACACGGCTGTAACTGTCCCAGCGCAAGCTGTTCAGGAAAGCACAGAAACGCGATGTTCGCGTGCTTTTAGCGCTGCTCGCAAGAAGCCTCCGGAGCAGGCACTTCTCGTGCAGCAACAACCGTGCCTGCTACGATCTTTCCTAGCCTCTTTTCCTCCGGGCAGCCGGCTTGAGCTGATGTGAAGTGTTGGTGGGCAAATCATCCAGAGAAGCGTCGCAATGCTTCTGGGCTGTTAGCAAGAGCTTTCCTTGCTGAGCCTTTTCACGTTGGAGATTAGCTGGACATTTGCCGGTTTAGTGCCTTGTTTCTTCTGCGCAGCTTGCACAAAGCTCATTGCGGCTTTCGCGGTTCGAGTTGTGCATCGCCGGAGCTCTGCGGGAAAGAGCGAGAGAAGAGCCGCGAAAGCTCCGAGTGCGGCCAGCTCGCGTGTAGCCGCGAATGTGCGCTGTTCGCCGGTTGCAGGGCGACTGCCTTCTGCGCGGCTGCTTCCAAGTTGACGGTAACTGCCAGCGTGCTAGCTGTGTCGGACAGTGAAGAGGCTGACGCGTGTGTGTCCGTAGAGCTGCTAGAAAGCGTACGTGAAGAGCAGGAAGGGCTTTCAGAGCAGCCGGTTCTCGTCTTGCACAGTCGCCACACATCCGCACTTTTAGTGCCTCAGAACCCCGGACAGCTTGCAAAACACGGCTGTAACTGTCCCAGCGCAAGCTGTTCAGGAAAGCACAGAAACGCGATGTTCGCGTGCTTTTAGCGCTGCTCGCAAGAAGCCTCCGGAGCAGGCACTTCTCGTGCAGCAACAACCGT
Source organism: Chlamydotis macqueenii (assembly GCF_036417535.1). Taxonomy (NCBI): domain Eukaryota; kingdom Metazoa; phylum Chordata; class Aves; order Otidiformes; family Otididae; genus Chlamydotis; species Chlamydotis macqueenii. The sequence goes on from NW_028239219.1 coordinate 13,669, forward strand.
GCCTGCTACGATCTTTCCTAGCCTCTTTTCGTCCGGGCAGTCGGCTTTAGCTGATGTGAAGTGTTGGTGGGCAAATCATCCAGAAAAGAGTCGCAATGCTTCTGGGCTGTTAGCAAGAGCTTTCCTTGCTGACCCTTTTCACGTGGGAGATTAGCTGGACATTTGCCGGTTTAGTGCCTTGTTTCTTCTGCGCAGCTTGCACAAAGCTCATTGCGGCTTTCGCGGTTCTAGTTGTGCATCGCCGGAGCTCTGCGGGAAAGAGCGAGAGAAGAGCCGCGAAAGCTCCGAGTGCGGCCAGCTCGCGTGTAGCCGCGAATGTGCGCTGTTCGCCGGTTGCAGGGCGAGTGCCTTCTGCGCGGCTGCTTCCAAGTTGACGGTAACTGCAGCGTGCTAGCTGTGTAGGACAGTGAAGAGGCTGACGCGTGTGTGTCCGTAGAGCTGCTAGAAAGCGTACGTGACGAGCAGGAAGGGCTTTCAGAGCAGCCGGTTCTCGTCTTGCACAGTCGCCACACATCCGCACTTTTAGTGCCTCAGAACCCCGGACAGCTTGCAAACACGGCTGTAACTGTCCCAGCGCAAGCTGTTCAGGAAAGCACAGAAACGCGATGTTCGCGTGCTTTTAGCGCTGCTCGCAAGAAGCCTCCGGAGCAGGCACTTCTCGTGCAGCAACAACCGTGCCTGCTACGATCTTTCCTAGCCTCTTTTCCTCCGGGCAGCCGGCTTGAGCTGATGTGAAGTGTTGGTGGGCAAATCATCCAGAGAAGCGTCGCAATGCTTCTGGGCTGTTAGCAAGAGCTTTCCTTGCTGAGCCTTTTCACGTTGGAGATTAGCTGGACATTTGCCGGTTAGTGCCTTGTTTCTTCTGCGCAGCTTGCACAAAGCTCATTGCGGCTTTCGCGGTTCGAGTTGTGCATCGCCGGAGCTCTGCGGGAAAGAGCGAGAGAAGAGCCGCGAAAGCTCCGAGTGCGGCCAGCTCGCGTGTAGCGCGAATGTGCGCTGTTCGCCGGTTGCAGGGCGACTGCCTTCTGCGCGGCTGCTTCCAAGTTGACGGTAACTGCCAGCGTGCTAGCTGTGTCGGACAGTGAAGAGGCTGACGCGTGTGTGTCCGTAGAGCTGCTAGAAAGCGTACGTGAAGAGCAGGAAGGGCTTTCAGAGCAGCCGGTTCTCGTCTTGCACAGTCGCCACACATCCGCACTTTTAGTGCCTCAGAACCCCGGACAGCTTGCAAAACACGGCTGTAACTGTCCCAGCGCAAGCTGTTCAGGAAAGCACAGAAACGCGATGTTCGCGTGCTTTTAGCGCTGCTCGCAAGAAGCCTCCGGAGCAGGCACTTCTCGTGCAGCAACAACCGTGCCTGCTACGATCTTTCCTAGCCTCTTTTCGTCCGGGCAGTCGCTTTAGCTGATGTGAAGTGTTGGTGGGCAAATCATCCAGAGAAGAGTCGCAATGCTTCTGGGCTGTTAGCAAGAGCTTTCCTTGCTGACCCTTTTCACGTGGGAGATTAGCTGGACATTTGCCGTTTAGTGCCTTGTTTCTTCTGCGCAGCTTGCACAAAGCTCATTGCGGCTTTCGCGGTTCGAGTTGTGCATCGCCGGAGCTCTGCGGGAAAGAGCGAGAGAAGAGCCGCGAAAGCTCCGAGTGCGGCCAGCTCGCGTGTAGCCGCGAATGTGCGCTGTTCGCCGGTTGCAGGGCGAGTGCCTTCTGCGCGGCTGCTTCCAAGTTGACGGTAACTGCCAGCGTGCTAGCTGTGTAGGACAGTGAAGAGGCTGACGCGTGTGTGTCCGTAGAGCTGCTAGAAAGCGTACGTGACGAGCAGGAAGGCTTTCAGAGCAGCCGGTTCTCGTCTTGCACAGTCGCCACACATCCGCACTTTTAGTGCCTCAGAACCCCGGACAGCTTGCAAAACACGGCTGTAACTGTCCCAGCGCAAGCTGTTCAGGAAAGCACAGAAACGCGATGTTCGCGTGCTTTTAGCGCTGCTCGCAAGAAGCCTCGGAGCAGGCACTTCTCGTGCAGCAACAACCGTGCCTGCTACGATCTTTCCTAGCCTCTTTTCCTCCGGGCAGCCGGCTTGAGCTGATGTGAAGTGTTGGTGGGCAAATCATCCAGAGAAGCGTCGCAATGCTTCTGGGCTGTTAGCAAGAGCTTTCCTTGCTGAGCCTTTTCACGTTGGAGATTAGCTGGACATTTGCCGGTTTAGTGCCTTGTTTCTTCTGCGCAGCTTGCACAAAGCTCATTGCGGCTTTCGCGGTTCGAGTTGTGCATCGCCGGAGCTCTGCGGGAAAGAGCGAGAGAAGAGCCGCGAAAGCTCCGAGTGCGGCCAGCTCGCGTGTAGCCGCGAATGTGCGCTGTTCGCCGGTTGCAGGGCGAGTGCCTTCTGCGCGGCTGCTTCCAAGTTGACGGTAACTGCAGCGTGCTAGCTGTGTAGGACAGTGAAGAGGCTGACGCGTGTGTGTCCGTAGAGCTGCTAGAAAGCGTACGTGACGAGCAGGAAGGGCTTTCAGAGCAGCCGGTTCTCGTCTTGCACAGTCGCCACACATCCGCACTTTTAGTGCCTCAGAACCCCGGACAGCTTGCAAAACACGGCTGTAACTGTCCCAGCGCAAGCTGTTCAGGAAAGCACAGAAACGCGATGTTCGCGTGCTTTTAGCGCTGCTCGCAAGAAGCCTCCGGAGCAGGCACTTCTCGTGCAGCAACAACCGTGCCTGCTACGATCTTCCTAGCCTCTTTTCCTCCGGGCAGCCGGCTTGAGCTGATGTGAAGTGTTGGTGGGCAAATCATCCAGAGAAGCGTCGCAATGCTTCTGGGCTGTTAGCAAGAGCTTTCCATGCTGACCCTTTTCACGTTGGAGATTAGCTGGACATTTGCCGTTTAGTGCCTTGTTTCTTCTGCGCAGCTTGCACAAAGCTCATTGCGGCTTTCGCGGTTCGAGTTGTGCATCGCCGGAGCTCTGCGGAAAGAGCGAGAGAAGAGCCGCGAAAGCTCCGAGTGCGGCCAGCTCGCGTGTAGCCGCGAATGTGCGCTGTTCGCCGGTTGCAGGGCGAGTGCCTTCTGCGCGGCTGCTTCCAAGTTGACGGTAACTGCCAGCGTGCTAGCTGTGTAGGACAGTGAAGAGGCTGACGCGTGTGTGTCCGTAGAGCTGCTAGAAAGCGTACGTGACGAGCAGGAAGGGCTTTCAGAGCAGCCGGTTCTCGTCTTGCACAGTCGCCACACATCCGCACTTTTAGTGCCTCAGAACCCCGGACAGCTTGCAAAACACGGCTGTAACTGTCCCAGCGCAAGCTGTTCAGGAAAGCACAGAAACGCGATGTTCGCGTGCTTTTAGCGCTGCTCGCAAGAAGCCTCCGGAGCAGGCACTTCTCGTGCAGCAACAACCGTGCCTGCTACGATCTTTCCTAGCCTCTTTTCCTCCGGGCAGCCGGCTTGAGCTGATGTGAAGTGTTGGTGGGCAAATCATCCAGAGAAGCGTCGCAATGCTTCTGGGCTGTTAGCAAGAGCTTTCCTTGCTGAGCCTTTTCACGTTGGAGATTAGCTGGACATTTGCCGGTTTAGTGCCTTGTTTCTTCTGCGCAGCTTGCACAAAGCTCATTGCGGCTTTCGCGGTTCGAGTTGTGCATCGCCGGAGCTCTGCGGGAAAGAGCGAGAGAAGAGCCGCGAAAGCTCCGAGTGCGGCCAGCTCGCGTGTAAGCCGCGAATGTGCGCTGTTCGCCGGTTGCAGGGCGAGTGCCTTCTGCGCGGCTGCTTCCAAGTTGACGGTAACTGCCAGCGTGCTAGCTGTGTAGGACAGTGAAGAGGCTGACGCGTGTGTGTCCGTAGAGCTGCTAGAAAGCGTACGTGACGAGCAGGAAGGGCTTTCAGAGCAGCGGTTCTCGTCTTGCACAGTCGCCACACATCCGCACTTTTAGTGCCTCAGAACCCCGGACAGCTTGCAAAACACGGCTGTAACTGTCCCAGCGCAAGCTGTTCAGGAAAGCACAGAAACGCGATGTTCGCGTGCTTTTAGCGCTGCTCGCAAGAAGCCTCCGGAGCAGGCACTTCTCGTGCAGCAACAACCGTGCCTGCTACGATCTTTCTAGCCTCTTTTCCTCCGGGCAGCCGGCTTGAGCTGATGTGAAGTGTTGGTGGGCAAATCATCCAGAGAAGCGTCGCAATGCTTCTGGGCTGTTAGCAAGAGCTTTCCTTGCTGACCCTTTTCACGTTGGAGATTAGCTGGACATTTGCCGGTTTAGTGCCTTGTTTCTTCTGCGCAGCTTGCACAAAGCTCATTGCGGCTTTCGCGGTTCGAGTTGTGCATCGCCGGAGCTCTGCGGGAAAGAGCGAGAGAAGAGCCGCGAAAGCTCCGAGTGCGGCCAGCTCGCGTGTAGCCGCGAATGTGCGCTGTTCGCCGGTTGCAGGGCGAGTGCCTTCTGCGCGGCTGCTTCCAAGTTGACGGTAACTGCCAGCGTGCTAGCTGTGTAGGACAGTGAAGAAGCTGACGCGTGTGTGTCCGTAGAGCTGCTAGAAAGCGTACGTGACGAGCAGGAAGGGCTTTCAGAGCAGCCGGTTCTCGTCTTGCACAGTCGCCACACATCCGCACTTTTAGTGCCTCAGAACCCCGGACAGCTTGCAAACACGGCTGTAACTGTCCCAGCGCAAGCTGTTCAGGAAAGCACAGAAACGCGATGTTCGCCGTGCTTTTAGCGCTGCTCGCAAGAAGCCTCCGGAGCAGGCACTTCTCGTGCAGCAACAACCGTGCCTGCTACGATCTTTCCTAGCCTCTTTTCCTCCGGCAGCCGGCTTGAGCTGATGTGAAGTGTTGGTGGGCAAATCATCCAGAGAAGCGTCGCAATGCTTCTGGCTGTTAGCAAGAGCTTTCCTTGCTGAGCCTTTTCACGTTGGAGATTAGCTGGACATTTGCCGGTTTAGTGCCTTGTTTCTTCTGCGCAGCTTGCACAAAGCTCATTGCGGCTTTCGCGGTTCGAGTTGTGCATCGCCGGAGCTCTGCGGGAAAGAGCGAGAGAAGAGCCGCGAAAGCTCCGAGTGCGGCCAGCTCGCGTGTAGCCGCGAATGTGCGCTGTTCGCCGGTTGCAGGGCGAGTGCCTTCTGCGCGGCTGCTTCCAAGTTGACGGTAACTGCCAGCGTGCTAGCTGTGTAGGACAGTGAAGAGGCTGACGCGTGTGTGTCCGTAGAGCTGCTAGAAAGCGTACGTGACGAGCAGGAAGGGCTTTCAGAGCAGCCGGTTCTCGTCTTGCACAGTCGCCACACATCCGCACTTTTAGTGCCTCAGAACCCCGGACAGCTTGCAAAACACGGCTGTAACTGTCCCAGCGCAAGCTGTTCAGGAAAGCACAGAAACGCGATGTTCGCGTGCTTTTAGCGCTGCTCGCAAGAAGCCTCCGGAGCAGGCACTTCTCGTGCAGCAAACAACCGTGCTGCTACGATCTTTCCTAGCCTCTTTTCCTCCGGGCAGCCGGCTTGAGCTGATGTGAAGTGTTGGTGGGCAAATCATCCAGAGAAGCGTCGCAATGCTTCTGGGCTGTTAGCAAGAGCTTTCCTTGCTGAGCCTTTTCACGTTGGAGATTAGCTGGACATTTGCCGGTTTAGTGCCTTGTTTCTTCTGCGCAGCTTGCACAAAGCTCATTGCGGCTTTCGCGTTCGAGTTGTGCATCGCCGGAGCTCTGCGGGAAAGAGCGAGAGAAGAGCCGCGAAAGCTCCGAGTGCGGCCAGCTCGCGTGTAGCCGCGAATGTGCGCTGTTCGCCGGTTGCAGGGCGAGTGCCTTCTGCGCGGCTGCTTCCAAGTTGACGGTAACTGCCAGCGTGCTAGCTGTGTAGGACAGTGAAGAGGCTGACGCGTGTGTGTCCGTAGAGCTGCTAGAAAGCGTACGTGACGAGCAGGAAGGCTTTCAGAGCAGCCGGTTCTCGTCTTGGACAGTCGCCACACATCCGCACTTTTAGTGCCTCAGAACCCCGGACAGCTTGCAAAACACGGCTGTAACTGTCCAGCGCAAGCTGTTCAGGAAAGCACAGAAACGCGATGTTCGCGTGCTTTTAGCGCTGCTCGCAAGAAGCCTCCGGAGCAGGCACTTCTCGTGCAGCAACAACCGTGCCTGCTACGATCTTTCCTAGCCTCTTTTCCTCGGGCAGCCGGCTTGAGCTGATGTGAAGTGTTGGTGGGCAAATCATCCAGAGAAGCGTCGCAATGCTTCTGGGCTGTTAGCAAGAGCTTTCCTTGCTGAGCCTTTTCACGTTGGAGATTAGCTGGACATTGCCGGTTTAGTGCCTTGTTTCTTCTGCGCAGCTTGCACAAAGCTCATTGCGGCTTTCGCGGTTCGAGTTGTGCATCGCCGGAGCTCTGCGCGAAAGAGCGAGAGAAGAGCCGCGAAAGCTCCGAGTGCGGCCAGCTCGCGTGTAGCCGCGAATGTGCGCTGTTCGCCGGTTGCAGGGCGAGTGCCTTCTGCGCGGCTGCTTCCAAGTTGACGGTAACTGCCAGCGTGCTAGCTGTGTAGGACAGTGAAGAGGCTGACGCGTGTGTGTCCGTAGAGCTGCTAGAAAGCGTACGTGACGAGCAGGAAGGGCTTCAGAGCAGCCGGTTCTCGTCTTGGACAGTCGCCACACATCCGCACTTTAGTGCCTCAGAACCCCCGGACAGCTTGCAAAACACGGCTGTAACTGTCCCAGCGCAAGCTGTTCAGGAAAGCACAGAAACGCGATGTTCGCGTGCTTTTAGCGCTGCTCGCAAGAAGCCTCCGGAGCAGGCACTTCTCGTGCAGCAACAACCGTGCCTGCTACGATCTTTCCTAGCCTCTTTTCCTCCGGGCAGCCGGCTTGAGCTGATGTGAAGTGTTGGTGGGCAAATCATCCAGAGAAGCGTCGCAATGCTTCTGGGCTGTTAGCAAGAGCTTTCCTTGCTGAGCCTTTTCACGTTGGAGATTAGCTGGACATTTGCCGGTTTAGTGCCTTGTTTCTTCTGCGCAGCTTGCACAAAGCTCATTGCGGCTTTCGCGGTTCGAGTTGTGCATCGCCGGAGCTCTGCGGAAAGAGCGAGAGAAGAGCCGCGAAAGCTCCGAGTGCGGCCAGCTCGCGTGTAGCCGCGAATGTGCGCTGTTCGCCGGTTGCAGGGCGAGTGCCTTCTGCGCGGCTGCTTCCAAGTTGACGGTAACCTGCCAGCGTGCTAGCTGTGTAGGACAGTGAAGAGGCTGACGCGTGTGTGTCCGTAGAGCTGCTAGAAAGCGTACGTGACGAGCAGGAAGGGCTTTCAGAGCAGCCGGTTCTCGTCTTGGACAGTCGCCACACATCCGCACTTTTAGTGCCTCAGAACCCCGGACAGCTTGCAAAACACGGCTGTAACTGTCCAGCGCAAGCTGTTCAGGAAAGCACAGAAACGCGATGTTCGCGTGCTTTTAGCGCTGCTCGCAAGAAGCCTCCGGAGCAGGCACTTCTCGTGCAGCAACAACCGTGCCTGCTACGATCTTTCCTAGCCTCTTTTCCTCCGGGCAGCCGGCTTGAGCTGATGTGAAGTGTTGGTGGGCAATCATCCAGAGAAGCGTCGCAATGCTTCTGGGCTGTTAGCAAGAGCTTTCCTTGCTGAGCCTTTTCACGTTGGAGATTAGCTGGACATTTGCCGGTTTAGTGCCTTGTTTCTTCTGCGCAGCTTGCACAAAGCTCATTGCGGCTTTCGCGGTTCGAGTTGTGCATCGCCGGAGCTCTGCGGGAAAGAGCGAGAGAAGAGCCGCGAAAGCTCCGAGTGCGGCCAGCTCGCGTGTAGCCGCGAATGTGCGCTGTTCGCCGGTTGCAGGGCGAGTGCCTTCTGCGCGGCTGCTTCCAAGTTGACGGTAACTGCCAGCGTGCTAGCTGTGTAGGACAGTGAAGAGGCTGACGCGTGTGTGTCCGTAGAGCTGCTAGAAAGCGTACGTGACGAGCAGGAAGGGCTTTCAGAGCAGCCGGTTCTCGTCTTGCACAGTCGCCACACATCCGCACTTTTAGTGCCTCAGAACCCCGGACAGCTTGCAAAACACGGCTGTAACTGTCCCAGCGCAAGCTGTTCAGGAAAGCACAGAAACGCGATGTTCGCGTGCTTTTAGCGCTGCTCGCAAGAAGCCTCCGGAGCAGGCACTTCTCGTGCAGCAACAACCGTGCTGCTACGATCTTTCCTAGCCTCTTTTCCTCCGGGCAGCCGGCTTGAGCTGATGTGAAGTGTTGGTGGGCAAATCATCCAGAGAAGCGTCGCAATGCTTCTGGGCTGTTAGCAAGAGCTTTCCTTGCTGACCCTTTTCACGTTGGAGATTAGCTGGACATTTGCCGGTTTAGTGCTTGTTTCTTCTGCGCAGCTTGCACAAAGCTCATTGCGGCTTTCGCGGTTCGAGTTGTGCATCGCCGGAGCTCTGCGGGAAAGCGCGAGAGAAGAGCCGCGAAAGCTCCGAGTGCGGCCAGCTCGCGTGTAGCCGCGAATGTGCGCTGTTCGCCGGTTGCAGGGCGAGTGCCTTCTGCGCGGCTGCTTCCAAGTTGACGGTAACTGCCAGCGTGCTAGCTGTGTAGGACAGTGAAGAGGCTGACGCGTGTGTGTCCGTAGAGCTGCTAGAAAGCGTACGTGACGAGCAGGAAGGGCTTTCAGAGCAGCCGGTTCTCGTCTTGCACAGTCGCCACACATCCGCACTTTTAGTGCCTCAGAACCCCGGACAGCTTGCAAAACACGGCTGTAACTGTCCCAGCGCAAGCTGTTCAGGAAAGCACAGAAACGCGATGTTCGCGTGCTTTTAGCGCTGCTCGCAGAAGCCTCCGGAGCAGGCACTTCTCGTGCAGCAACAACCGTGCCTGCTACGATCTTTCCTAGCCTCTTTTCCTCCGGGCAGCCGGCTTGAGCTGATGTGAAGTGTTGGTGGGCAAATCATCCAGAGAAGCGTCGCAATGCTTCTGGGCTGTTAGCAAGAGCTTTCCTGCTGACCCTTTTCACGTTGGAGATTAGCTGGACATTTGCCGGTTTAGTGCCTTGTTTCTTCTGCGCAGCTTGCACAAAGCTCATTGCGGCTTTCGCGGTTCGAGTTGTGCATCGCCGGAGCTCTGCGGGAAAGAGCGAGAGAAGAGCCGCGAAAGCTCCGAGTGCGGCCAGCTCGCGTGTAGCCGCGAATGTGCGCTGTTCGCCGGTTGCAGGGCGACTGCCTTCTGCGCGGCTGCTTCCAAGTTGACGGTAACTGCCAGCGTGCTAGCTGTGTAGGACAGTGAAGAGGCTGACGCGTGTGTGTCCGTAGAGCTGCTAGAAAGCGTACGTGACGAGCAGGAAGGGCTTTCAGAGCAGCCGGTTCTCGTCTTGGACAGTCGCCACACATCCGCACTTTTAGTGCCTCAGAACCCCGGACAGCTTGCAAAACACGGCTGTAACTGTCCCAGCGCAAGCTGTTCAGGAAAGCACAGAAACGCGATGTTCGCGTGCTTTTAGCGCTGCTCGCAAGAAGCCTCCGGAGCAGGCACTTCTCGTGCAGCAACAACCGTGCCTGCTACGATCTTTCCTAGCCTCTTTTCCTCCGGGCAGCCGGCTTGAGCTGATGTGAAGTGTTGGTGGGCAAATCATCCAGAGAAGCGTCGCAATGCTTCTGGGCTGTTAGCAAGAGCTTTCCTTGCTGACCCTTTTCACGTTGGAGATTAGCTGGACATTTGCCGGTTTAGTGCCTTGTTTCTTCTGCGCAGCTTGCACAAAGCTCATTGCGGCTTTCGCGGTTCGAGTTGTGCATCGCCGGAGCTCTGCGGGAAAGAGCGAGAGAAGAGCCGCGAAAGCTCCGGGTGCGGCAGCTCGCGTGTAGCCGCGAATGTGCGCTGTTCGCCGGTTGCAGGGCGAGTGCCTTCTGCGCCGGCTGCTTCCAAGTTGAACGGTAACTGCCAGCGTGCTAGCTGTGTAGGACAGTGAAGAGGCTGACGCGTGTGTGTCCGTAGAGCTGCTAGAAAGCGTACGTGACGAGCAGGAAGGGCTTTCAGAGCAGCCGGTTCTCGTCTTGGACAGTCGCCACACATCCGCACTTTTAGTGCCTCAGAACCCCGGACAGCTTGCAAAACACGGCTGTAACTGTCCCAGCGCAAGCTGTTCAGGAAAGCACAGAAACGCGATGTTCGCGTGCTTTTAGCGCTGCTCGCAAGAAGCCTCCGGAGCAGGCACTTCTCGTGCAGCAACAACCGTGCCTGCTACGATCTTTCCTAGCCTCTTTTCCTCCGGGCAGCCGGCTTGAGCTGATGTGAAGTGTTGGTGGGCAAATCATCCAGAGAAGCGTCGCAATGCTTCTGGGCTGTTAGCAAGAGCTTTCCTTGCTGAGCCTTTTCACGTTGGAGATTAGCTGGACATTTGCCGTTTAGTGCCTTGTTCTTCTGCGCAGCTTGCACAAAGCTCATTGCGGCTTTCGCGGTTCGAGTTGTGCATCGCCGGAGCTCTGCGCGAAAGAGCGAGAGAAGAGCCGCGAAAGCTCCGAGTGCGGCCAGCTCGCGTGTAGCCGCGAATGTGCGCTGTTCGCCGGTTGCAGGGCGAGTGCCTTCTGCGCGGCTGCTTCCAAGTTGACGGTAACTGCCAGCGTGCTAGCTGTGTAGGACAGTGAAGAGGCTGACGCGTGTGTGTCCGTAGAGCTGCTAGAAAGCGTACGTGACGAGCAGGAAGGGCTTTCAGAGCAGCCGGTTCTCGTCTTGGACAGTCGCCACACATCCGCACTTTTAGTGCCTCAGAACCCCGGACAGCTTGCAAAACACGGCTGTAACTGTCCCAGCGCAAGCTGTTCAGGAAAGCACAGAAACGCGATGTTCGCGTGCTTTTAGCGCTGCTCGCAAGAAGCCTCCGGAGCAGGCACTTCTCGTGCAGCAACAACCGTGCCTGCTACGATCTTTCCTAGCCTCTTTTCCTCCGGGCAGCCGGCTTGAGCTGATGTGAAGTGTTGGTGGGCAAATCATCCAGAGAAGCGTCGCAATGCTTCTGGGCTGTTAGCAAGAGCTTTCCTTGCTGACCCTTTTCACGTTGGAGATTAGCTGGACATTTGCCGGTTTAGTGCCTTGTTTCTTCTGCGCAGCTTGCACAAAGCTCATTGCGGCTTTCGCGGTTCGAGTTGTGCATCGCCGGAGCTCTGCGGGAAAGAGCGAGAGAAGAGCCGCGAAAGCTCCGAGTGCGGCCAGCTCGCGTGTAGCCGCGAATGTGCGCTGTTCGCCGGTTGCAGGGCGAGTGCCTTCTGCGCGGCTGCTTCCAGTTGACGGTAACTGCCAGCGTGCTAGCTGTGTAGGACAGTGAAGAGGCTGACGCGTGTGTGTCCGTAGAGCTGCTAGAAAGCGTACGTGACGAGCAAAGCTGCTAGAAAGCGTACGTGACGAGCAGGAAGGGCTTTCAGAGCAGCCGGTTCTCGTCTTGCACAGTCGCCACACATCCGCACTTTTAGTGCCTCAGAACCCCGGACAGCTTGCAAAACACGGCTGTAACTGTCCCAGCGCAAGCTGTTCAGGAAAGCACAGAAACGCGATGTTCGCGTGCTTTTAGCGCTGCTCGCAAGAAGCCTCCGGAGCAGGCACTTCTCGTGCAGCAACAACCGTGCCTGCTACGATCTTTCCTAGCCTCTTTTCCTCCGGGCAGCCGGCTTGAGCTGATGTGAAGTGTTGGTGGGCAAATCATCCAGAGAAGCGTCGCAATGCTTCTGGGCTGTTAGCAAGAGCTTTCCTTGCTGACCCTTTTCACGTTGGAGATTAGCTGGACATTTGCCGGTTTAGTGCCTTGTTTCTTCTGCGCAGCTTGCACAAAGCTCATTGCGGCTTTCGCGGTTCGAGTTGTGCATCGCCGGAGCTCTGCGGGAAAGAGCGAGAGAAGAGCCGCGAAAGCTCCGAGTGCGGCCAGCTCGCGTGTAGCCGCGAATGTGCGCTGTTCGCCGTTTGCAGGGCGAGTGCCTTCTGCGCGGCTGCTTCCAAGTTGACGGTAACTGCCAGCGTGCTAGCTGTGTAGGACAGTGAAGAGGCTGACGCGTGTGTGTCCGTAGAGCTGCTAGAAAGCGTACGTGACGAGCAGGAAGGGCTTTCAGAGCAGCCGGTTCTCGTCTTGCACAGTCGCCACACATCCGCACTTTTAGTGCCTCAGAACCCCGGACAGCTTGCAAAACACGGCTGTAACTGTCCCAGCGCAAGCTGTTCAGGAAAGCACAGAAACGCGATGTTCGCGTGCTTTTAGCGCTGCTCGCAAGAAGCCTCCGGAGCAGGCACTTCTCGTGCAGCAACAACCGTGCCTGCTACGATCTTTCCTAGCCTCTTTTCCTCCGGGCAGCCGGCTTGAGCTGATGTGAAGTGTTGGTGGGCAAATCATCCAGAGAAGCGTCGCAATGCTTCTGGGCTGTTAGCAAGAGCTTTCCTTGCTGACCCTTTTCACGTTGGAGATTAGCTGGACATTTGCCGGTTTAGTGCCTTGTTTCTTCTGCGCAGCTTGCACAAAGCTCATTGCGGCTTTCGCGGTTCGAGTTGTGCATCGCCGGAGCTCTGCGCGAAAGAGCGAGAGAAGAGCCGCGAAAGCTCCGAGTGCGGCCAGCTCGCGTGTAGCCGCGAATGTGCGCTGTTCGCCGGTTGCAGGGCGAGTGCCTTCTGCGCGGCTGCTTCCAAGTTGACGGTAACTGCCAGCGTGCTAGCTGTGTAGGACAGTGAAGAGGCTGACGCGTGTGTGTCCGTAGAGCTGCTAGAAAGCGTACGTGACGAGCAGGAAGGGCTTTCAGAGCAGCCGGTTCTCGTCTTGCACAGTCGCCACACATCCGCACTTTTAGTGCCTCAGAACCCCGGACAGCTTGCAAAACACGGCTGTAACTGTCCCAGCGCAAGCTGTTCAGGAAAGCACAGAAACGCGATGTTCGCGTGCTTTTAGCGCTGCTCGCAAGAAGCCTCCGGAGCAGGCACTTCTCGTGCAGCAACAACCGTGCCTGCTACGATCTTTCCTAGCCTCTTTTCCTCCGGGCAGCCGGCTTGAGCTGATGTGAAGTGTTGGTGGGCAAATCATCCAGAGAAGCGTCGCAATGCTTCTGGGCTGTTAGCAAGAGCTTTCCTTGCTGACCCTTTTCACGTTGGAGATTAGCTGGACATTTGCCGGTTTAGTGCCTTGTTTCTTCTGCGCAGCTTGCACAAAGCTCATTGCGGCTTTCGCGGTTCGAGTTGTGCATCGCCGGAGCTCTGCGGGAAAGAGCGAGAGAAGAGCCGCGAAAGCTCCGAGTGCGGCCAGCTCGCGTGTAGCCGCGAATGTGCGCTGTTCGCCGGTTGCAGGGCGAGTGCCTTCTGCGCGGCTGCTTCCAAGTTGACGGTAACTGCCAGCGTGCTAGCTGTGTAGGACAGTGAAGAGGCTGACGCGTGTGTGTCCGTAGAGCTGCTAGAAAGCGTACGTGACGAGCAGGAAGGGCTTTCAGAGCAGCCGGTTCTCGTCTTGCACAGTCGCCACACATCCGCACTTTTAGTGCCTCAGAACCCCGGACAGCTTGCAAAACACGGCTGTAACTGTCCCAGCGCAAGCTGTTCAGGAAAGCACAGAAACGCGATGTTCGCGTGCTTTTAGCGCTGCTCGCAAGAAGCCTCCGGAGCAGGCACTTCTCGTGCAGCAACAACCGTGCCTGCTACGATCTTTCCTAGCCTCTTTTCCTCCGGGCAGCCGGCTTGAGCTGATGTGAAGTGTTGGTGGGCAAATCATCCAGAGAAGCGTCGCAATGCTTCTGGGCTGTTAGCAAGAGCTTTCCTTGCTGACCCTTTTCACGTTGGAGATTAGCTGGACATTTGCCGGTTTAGTGCCTTGTTTCTTCTGCGCAGCTTGCACAAAGCTCATTGCGGCTTTCGCGGTTCGAGTTGTGCATCGCCGGAGCTCTGCGGGAAAGAGCGAGAGAAGAGCCGCGAAAGCTCCGAGTGCGGCCAGCTCGCGTGTAGCCGCGAATGTGCGCTGTTCGCCGGTTGCAGGGCGAGTGCCTTCTGCGCGGCTGCTTCCAAGTTGACGGTAACTGCCAGCGTGCTAGCTGTGTAGGACAGTGAAGAGGCTGACGCGTGTGTGTCCGTAGAGCTGCTAGAAAGCGTACGTGACGAGCAGGAAGGGCTTTCAGAGCAGCCGGTTCTCGTCTTGCACAGTCGCCACACATCCGCACTTTTAGTGCCTCAGAACCCCGGACAGCTTGCAAAACACGGCTGTAACTGTCCCAGCGCAAGCTGTTCAGGAAAGCACAGAAACGCGATGTTCGCGTGCTTTTAGCGCTGCTCGCAAGAAGCCTCCGGAGCAGGCACTTCTCGTGCAGCAACAACCGTGCCTGCTACGATCTTTCCTAGCCTCTTTTCCTCCGGGCAGCCGGTTTGAGCTGATGTGAAGTGTTGGTGGGCAAATCATCCAGAGAAGCGTCGCAATGCTTCTGGGCTGTTAGCAAGAGCTTTCCTTGCTGACCCTTTTCACGTTGGAGATTAGCTGGACATTTGCCGGTTTAGTGCCTTGTTTCTTCTGCGCAGCTTGCACAAAGCTCATTGCGGCTTTCGCGGTTCGAGTTGTGCATCGCCGGAGCTCTGCGGGAAAGAGCGAGAGAAGAGCCGCGAAAGCTCCGAGTGCGGCCAGCTCGCGTGTAGCCGCGAATGTGCGCTGTTCGCCGGTTGCAGGGCGAGTGCCTTCTGCGCGGCTGCTTCCAAGTTGACGGTAACTGCCAGCGTGCTAGCTGTGTAGGACAGTGAAGAGGCTGACGCGTGTGTGTCCGTAGAGCTGCTAGAAAGCGTACGTGACGAGCAGGAAGGGCTTTCAGAGCAGCCGGTTCTCGTCTTGCACAGTCGCCACACATCCGCACTTTTAGTGCCTCAGAACCCCGGACAGCTTGCAAAACACGGCTGTAACTGTCCCAGCGCAAGCTGTTCAGGAAAGCACAGAAACGCGATGTTCGCGTGCTTTTAGCGCTGCTCGCAAGAAGCCCCCGGAGCAGGCACTTCTCGTGCAGCAACAACCGTGCCTGCTACGATCTTTCCTAGCCTCTTTTCCTCCGGGCAGCCGGCTTGAGCTGATGTGAAGTGTTGGTGGGCAAATCATCCAGAGAAGCGTCGCAATGCTTCTGGGCTGTTAGCAAGAGCTTTCCTTGCTGAGCCTTTTCACGTTGGAGATTAGCTGGACATTTGCCGGTTTAGTGCCTTGTTTCTTCTGCGCAGCTTGCACAAAGCTCATTGCGGCTTTCGCGGTTCGAGTTGTGCATCGCCGGAGCTCTGCGGGAAAGAGCGAGAGAAGAGCCGCGAAAGCTCCGAGTGCGGCCAGCTCGCGTGTAGCCGCGAATGTGCGCTGTTCGCCGGTTGGAGGGCGACTGCCTTCTGCGCGGCTGCTTCCAAGTTGACGGTAACTGCCAGCGTGCTAGCTGTGTAGGACAGTGAAGAGGCTGACGCGTGTGTGTCCGTAGAGCTGCTAGAAAGCGTACGTGACGAGCAGGAAGGGCTTTCAGAGCAGCCGGTTCTCGTCTTGCACAGTCGCCACACATCCGCACTTTTAGTGCCTCAGAACCCCGGACAGCTTGCAAAACACGGCTGTAACTGTCCCAGCGCAAGCTGTTCAGGAAAGCACAGAAACGCGATGTTCGCGTGCTTTTAGCGCTGCTCGCAAGAAGCCTCCGGAGCAGGCACTTCTCGTGCAGCAACAACCGTGCCTGCTACGATCTTTCCTAGCCTCTTTTCCTCCGGGCAGCCGGCTTGAGCTGATGTGAAGTGTTGGTGGGCAAATCATCCAGAGAAGCGTCGCAATGCTTCTGGGCTGTTAGCAAGAGCTTTCCTTGCTGACCCTTTTCACGTTGGAGATTAGCTGGACATTTGCCGGTTTAGTGCCTTGTTTCTTCTGCGCAGCTTGCACAAAGCTCATTGCGGCTTTCGCGGTTCGAGTTGTGCATCGCCGGAGCTCTGCGGGAAAGAGCGAGAGAAGAGCCGCGAAAGCTCCGAGTGCGGCCAGCTCGCGTGTAGCCGCGAATGTGCGCTGTTCGCCGTTTGCAGGGCGAGTGCCTTCTGCGCGGCTGCTTCCAAGTTGACGGTAACTGCCAGCGTGCTAGCTGTGTAGGACAGTGAAGAGGCTGACGCGTGTGTGTCCGTAGAGCTGCTAGAAAGCGTACGTGACGAGCAGGAAGGGCTTTCAGAGCAGCCGGTTCTCGTCTTGCACAGTCGCCACACATCCGCACTTTTAGTGCCTCAGAACCCCGGACAGCTTGCAAAACACGGCTGTAACTGTCCCAGCGCAAGCTGTTCAGGAAAGCACAGAAACGCGATGTTCGCGTGCTTTTAGCGCTGCTCGCAAGAAGCCTCCGGAGCAGGCACTTCTCGTGCAGCAACAACCGTGCCTGCTACGATCTTTCCTAGCCTCTTTTCCTCCGGGCAGCCGGCTTGAGCTGATGTGAAGTGTTGGTGGGCAAATCATCCAGAGAAGCGTCGCAATGCTTCTGGGCTGTTAGCAAGAGCTTTCCTTGCTGACCCTTTTCACGTTGGAGATTAGCTGGACATTTGCCGGTTTAGTGCCTTGTTTCTTCTGCGCAGCTTGCACAAAGCTCATTGCGGCTTTCGCGGTTCGAGTTGTGCATCGCCGGAGCTCTGCGCGAAAGAGCGAGAGAAGAGCCGCGAAAGCTCCGAGTGCGGCCAGCTCGCGTGTAGCCGCGAATGTGCGCTGTTCGCCGGTTGCAGGGCGAGTGCCTTCTGCGCGGCTGCTTCCAAGTTGACGGTAACTGCCAGCGTGCTAGCTGTGTAGGACAGTGAAGAGGCTGACGCGTGTGTGTCCGTAGAGCTGCTAGAAAGCGTACGTGACGAGCAGGAAGGGCTTTCAGAGCAGCCGGTTCTCGTCTTGCACAGTCGCCACACATCCGCACTTTTAGTGCCTCAGAACCCCGGACAGCTTGCAAAACACGGCTGTAACTGTCCCAGCGCAAGCTGTTCAGGAAAGCACAGAAACGCGATGTTCGCGTGCTTTTAGCGCTGCTCGCAAGAAGCCTCCGGAGCAGGCACTTCTCGTGCAGCAACAACCGTGCCTGCTACGATCTTTCCTAGCCTCTTTTCCTCCGGGCAGCCGGCTTGAGCTGATGTGAAGTGTTGGTGGGCAAATCATCCAGAGAAGCGTCGCAATGCTTCTGGGCTGTTAGCAAGAGCTTTCCTTGCTGACCCTTTTCACGTTGGAGATTAGCTGGACATTTGCCGGTTTAGTGCCTTGTTTCTTCTGCGCAGCTTGCACAAAGCTCATTGCGGCTTTCGCGGTTCGAGTTGTGCATCGCCGGAGCTCTGCGGGAAAGAGCGAGAGAAGAGCCGCGAAAGCTCCGAGTGCGGCCAGCTCGCGTGTAGCCGCGAATGTGCGCTGTTCGCCGGTTGCAGGGCGAGTGCCTTCTGCGCGGCTGCTTCCAAGTTGACGGTAACTGCCAGCGTGCTAGCTGTGTAGGACAGTGAAGAGGCTGACGCGTGTGTGTCCGTAGAGCTGCTAGAAAGCGTACGTGACGAGCAGGAAGGGCTTTCAGAGCAGCCGGTTCTCGTCTTGCACAGTCGCCACACATCCGCACTTTTAGTGCCTCAGAACCCCGGACAGCTTGCAAAACACGGCTGTAACTGTCCCAGCGCAAGCTGTTCAGGAAAGCACAGAAACGCGATGTTCGCGTGCTTTTAGCGCTGCTCGCAAGAAGCCTCCGGAGCAGGCACTTCTCGTGCAGCAACAACCGTGCCTGCTACGATCTTTCCTAGCCTCTTTTCCTCCGGGCAGCCGGCTTGAGCTGATGTGAAGTGTTGGTGGGCAAATCATCCAGAGAAGCGTCGCAATGCTTCTGGGCTGTTAGCAAGAGCTTTCCTTGCTGAGCCTTTTCACGTTGGAGATTAGCTGGACATTTGCCGGTTTAGTGCCTTGTTTCTTCTGCGCAGCTTGCACAAAGCTCATTGCGGCTTTCGCGGTTCGAGTTGTGCATCGCCGGAGCTCTGCGGGAAAGCGCGAGAGAAGAGCCGCGAAAGCTCCGAGTGCGGCCAGCTCGCGTGTAGCCGCGAATGTGCGCTGTTCGCCGGTTGCAGGGCGAGTGCCTTCTGCGCGGCTGCTTCCAAGTTGACGGTAACTGCCAGCGTGCTAGCTGTGTAGGACAGTGAAGAGGCTGACGCGTGTGTGTCCGTAGAGCTGCTAGAAAGCGTACGTGACGAGCAGGAAGGGCTTTCAGAGCAGCCGGTTCTCGTCTTGCACAGTCGCCACACATCCGCACTTTTAGTGCCTCAGAACCCCGGACAGCTTGCAAAACACGGCTGTAACTGTCCCAGCGCAAGCTGTTCAGGAAAGCACAGAAACGCGATGTTCGCGTGCTTTTAGCGCTGCTCGCAAGAAGCCTCCGGAGCAGGCACTTCTCGTGCAGCAACAACCGTGCCTGCTACGATCTTTCCTAGCCTCTTTTCCTCCGGGCAGCCGGCTTGAGCTGATGTGAAGTGTTGGTGGGCAAATCATCCAGAGAAGCGTCGCAATGCTTCTGGGCTGTTAGCAAGAGCTTTCCTTGCTGACCCTTTTCACGTTGGAGATTAGCTGGACATTTGCCGGTTTAGTGCCTTGTTTCTTCTGCGCAGCTTGCACAAAGCTCATTGCGGCTTTCGCGGTTCGAGTTGTGCATCGCCGGAGCTCTGCGGGAAAGAGCGAGAGAAGAGCCGCGAAAGCTCCGAGTGCGGCCAGCTCGCGTGTAGCCGCGAATGTGCGCTGTTCGCCGGTTGCAGGGCGAGTGCCTTCTGCGCGGCTGCTTCCAAGTTGACGGTAACTGCCAGCGTGCTAGCTGTGTAGGACAGTGAAGAGGCTGACGCGTGTGTGTCCGTAGAGCTGCTAGAAAGCGTACGTGACGAGCAGGAAGGGCTTTCAGAGCAGCCGGTTCTCGTCTTGCACAGTCGCCACACATCCGCACTTTTAGTGCCTCAGAACCCCGGACAGCTTGCAAAACACGGCTGTAACTGTCCCAGCGCAAGCTGTTCAGGAAAGCACAGAAACGCGATGTTCGCGTGCTTTTAGCGCTGCTCGCAAGAAGCCTCCGGAGCAGGCACTTCTCGTGCAGCAACAACCGTGCCTGCTACGATCTTTCCTAGCCTCTTTTCCTCCGGGCAGCCGGCTTGAGCTGATGTGAAGTGTTGGTGGGCAAATCATCCAGAGAAGCGTCGCAATGCTTC
Source organism: Chlamydotis macqueenii (assembly GCF_036417535.1). Classification (NCBI taxonomy): domain Eukaryota; kingdom Metazoa; phylum Chordata; class Aves; order Otidiformes; family Otididae; genus Chlamydotis; species Chlamydotis macqueenii. The sequence continues at coordinate 32,755 of NW_028239219.1, forward strand.
TGGGCTGTTAGCAAGAGCTTTCCTTGCTGACCCTTTTCACGTTGGAGATTAGCTGGACATTTGCCGGTTTAGTGCCTTGTTTCTTCTGCGCAGCTTGCACAAAGCTCATTGCGGCTTTCGCGGTTCGAGTTGTGCATCGCCGGAGCTCTGCGGGAAAGAGCGAGAGAAGAGCCGCGAAAGCTCCGAGTGCGGCCAGCTCGCGTGTAGCCGCGAATGTGCGCTGTTCGCCGGTTGCAGGGCGACTGCCTTCTGCGCGGCTGCTTCCAAGTTGACGGTAACTGCCAGCGTGCTAGCTGTGTAGGACAGTGAAGAGGCTGACGCGTGTGTGTCCGTAGAGCTGCTAGAAAGCGTACGTGACGAGCAGGAAGGGCTTTCAGAGCAGCCGGTTCTCGTCTTGCACAGTCGCCACACATCCGCACTTTTAGTGCCTCAGAACCCCGGACAGCTTGCAAAACACGGCTGTAACTGTCCCAGCGCAAGCTGTTCAGGAAAGCACAGAAACGCGATGTTCGCGTGCTTTTAGCGCTGCTCGCAAGAAGCCTCCGGAGCAGGCACTTCTCGTGCAGCAACAACCGTGCCTGCTACGATCTTTCCTAGCCTCTTTTCCTCCGGGCAGCCGGTTTGAGCTGATGTGAAGTGTTGGTGGGCAAATCATCCAGAGAAGCGTCGCAATGCTTCTGGGCTGTTAGCAAGAGCTTTCCTTGCTGACCCTTTTCACGTTGGAGATTAGCTGGACATTTGCCGGTTTAGTGCCTTGTTTCTTCTGCGCAGCTTGCACAAAGCTCATTGCGGCTTTCGCGGTTCGAGTTGTGCATCGCCGGAGCTCTGCGGGAAAGAGCGAGAGAAGAGCCGCGAAAGCTCCGAGTGCGGCCAGCTCGCGTGTAGCCGCGAATGTGCGCTGTTCGCCGGTTGCAGGGCGAGTGCCTTCTGCGCGGCTGCTTCCAAGTTGACGGTAACTGCCAGCGTGCTAGCTGTGTAGGACAGTGAAGAGGCTGACGCGTGTGTGTCCGTAGAGCTGCTAGAAAGCGTACGTGACGAGCAGGAAGGGCTTTCAGAGCAGCCGGTTCTCGTCTTGCACAGTCGCCACACATCCGCACTTTTAGTGCCTCAGAACCCCGGACAGCTTGCAAAACACGGCTGTAACTGTCCCAGCGCAAGCTGTTCAGGAAAGCACAGAAACGCGATGTTCGCGTGCTTTTAGCGCTGCTCGCAAGAAGCCCCCGGAGCAGGCACTTCTCGTGCAGCAACAACCGTGCCTGCTACGATCTTTCCTAGCCTCTTTTCCTCCGGGCAGCCGGCTTGAGCTGATGTGAAGTGTTGGTGGGCAAATCATCCAGAGAAGCGTCGCAATGCTTCTGGGCTGTTAGCAAGAGCTTTCCTTGCTGAGCCTTTTCACGTTGGAGATTAGCTGGACATTTGCCGGTTTAGTGCCTTGTTTCTTCTGCGCAGCTTGCACAAAGCTCATTGCGGCTTTCGCGGTTCGAGTTGTGCATCGCCGGAGCTCTGCGGGAAAGAGCGAGAGAAGAGCCGCGAAAGCTCCGAGTGCGGCCAGCTCGCGTGTAGCCGCGAATGTGCGCTGTTCGCCGGTTGGAGGGCGACTGCCTTCTGCGCGGCTGCTTCCAAGTTGACGGTAACTGCCAGCGTGCTAGCTGTGTAGGACAGTGAAGAGGCTGACGCGTGTGTGTCCGTAGAGCTGCTAGAAAGCGTACGTGACGAGCAGGAAGGGCTTTCAGAGCAGCCGGTTCTCGTCTTGCACAGTCGCCACACATCCGCACTTTTAGTGCCTCAGAACCCCGGACAGCTTGCAAAACACGGCTGTAACTGTCCCAGCGCAAGCTGTTCAGGAAAGCACAGAAACGCGATGTTCGCGTGCTTTTAGCGCTGCTCGCAAGAAGCCTCCGGAGCAGGCACTTCTCGTGCAGCAACAACCGTGCCTGCTACGATCTTTCCTAGCCTCTTTTCCTCCGGGCAGCCGGCTTGAGCTGATGTGAAGTGTTGGTGGGCAAATCATCCAGAGAAGAGTCGCAATGCTTCTGGGCTGTTAGCAAGAGCTTTCCTTGCTGAGCCTTTTCACGTTGGAGATTAGCTGGACATTTGCCGGTTTAGTGCCTTGTTTCTTCTGCGCAGCTTGCACAAAGCTCATTGCGGCTTTCGCGGTTCGAGTTGTGCATCGCCGGAGCTCTGCGGGAAAGAGCGAGAGAAGAGCCGCGAAAGCTCCGAGTGCGGCCAGCTCGCGTGTAGCCGCGAATGTGCGCTGTTCGCCGGTTGGAGGGCGACTGCCTTCTGCGCGGCTGCTTCCAAGTTGACGGTAACTGCCAGCGTGCTAGCTGTGTAGGACAGTGAAGAGGCTGACGCGTGTGTGTCCGTAGAGCTGCTAGAAAGCGTACGTGACGAGCAGGAAGGGCTTTCAGAGCAGCCGGTTCTCGTCTTGGACAGTCGCCACACATCCGCACTTTTAGTGCCTCAGAACCCCGGACAGCTTGCAAAACACGGCTGTAACTGTCCCAGCGCAAGCTGTTCAGGAAAGCACAGAAACGCGATGTTCGCGTGCTTTTAGCGCTGCTCGCAAGAAGCCTCCGGAGCAGGCACTTCTCGTGCAGCAACAACCGTGCCTGCTACGATCTTTCCTAGCCTCTTTTCCTCCGGGCAGCCGGCTTGAGCTGATGTGAAGTGTTGGTGGGCAAATCATCCAGAGAAGCGTCGCAATGCTTCTGGGCTGTTAGCAAGAGCTTTCCTTGCTGAGCCTTTTCACGTTGGAGATTAGCTGGACATTTGCCGGTTTAGTGCCTTGTTTCTTCTGCGCAGCTTGCACAAAGCTCATTGCGGCTTTCGCGGTTCGAGTTGTGCATCGCCGGAGCTCTGCGGGAAAGAGCGAGAGAAGAGCCGCGAAAGCTCCGAGTGCGGCCAGCTCGCGTGTAGCCGCGAATGTGCGCTGTTCGCCGGTTGGAGGGCGACTGCCTTCTGCGCGGCTGCTTCCAAGTTGACGGTAACGGCCAGCGTGCTAGCTGTGTAGGACAGTGAAGAGGCTGACGCGTGTCTGTCCGTAGAGCTGCTAGAAAGCGTACGTGAAGAGCAGGAAGGGCTTTCAGAGCAGCCGGTTCTCGTCTTGGACAGTCGCCACACATCCGCACTTTTAGTGCCTCAGAACCCCGGACAGCTTGCAAAACACGGCTGTAACTGTCCCAGCGCAAGCTGTTCAGGAAAGCACAGAAACGCGATGTTCGCGTGCTTTTAGCGCTGCTCGCAAGAAGCCTCCGGAGCAGGCACTTCTCGTGCCCCACAGTTTTGAGGAATCAGCTAGCAAAGGACTTGGAATCATGGGAACCACCTTCAGAAGAAGGGAAGGTGTTACAGTATGTAGACGACCTTCTTATTGCAACCAGAACCAAAGAATCCTGTGTCATTTGGACCGTGAGTCTGTTAAATTTCCTGGGACTACAGGGATATCGGGTTTCTAAGAAAAAGGCACAGGCGTTGTTACAACCCCAGGTCACGTACCTGGGGTACGAGATCAGTGCCGGACAACGGATCCTAGGACAAGCCCGGAAAGAGGCCATATGCCAAAGCCCCCGACCACAAACTATAAAGGAACTACGGACATTCTTAGGAATGACAGGGTGGTGCCAACTTTGGATATGTGATTATGGTCTGCCTGTTTAAGCCACTCTATTCCCTGATAGCAGCTAACCAAAAGGATCTCCAGTGGGATGCTGAGTCAGATCGAGCCTTCCATCAGCTGAAGAAAGCCCTGATGTCGGCATCAGCATTGGGACTTCCTGATGTGAGTAAGCCATTTTTTCTATTTTCCCACGAAAAACAAGGAATGGCACTAGGAATATTGGCACAAGATTTGGGACCATACAGACGGGCGGTAGCATACTTCTCCAAACAGCTGGATGCCGCTGCGAAAGGGTGGCTGTTCTGGTTTTGTTAGTGGGGGGGTGCTAAGGTGGTAGCTTCTGTAGGAAACTGCTAGAAGTCGCTCCCCTTTGTTCAGTGGACTTGGCCGGGCCTAGGGCGGACCCACTGCTGGCCAAGGCCGAGCCAATTGGTAGCAGAATGTTCTGTGATAATGCCTCTGCTATAACATATTTAAGAAGGGGGAAACAGAAAAAAAAAAAGGGAGAGATGTGAAGCAGCTGAGCGGGGGGCAGAGAGGGGGAAGCGCGAGCCTTGTGGGCCTTGCAGGCCTCACCCTCTGGCCTCCCGCCGGGCAGCCGACTGGGCCCAACTCGGCCCGGCCTGGCTGCAAGAAGTGGAGAGGAGCAGTTGAAGTGAATAAGATGTAAAAAGGATCCTGAGAGGCGTCTGCCAGCCTGTTGCGAGGAACGGCTGCAGACGCCAAGGTCAGTGAAGAAGGAGGGGGAGGAGTAATATGGCTTCTGGCCAAGATTCCTCTGCAACTCGTGGTGACGACCATGGTGGAGCAGGTTGTCCCCCTGCAGCCCATGGAGGTCCACGGAGGGGCAGAGGTCCACCTGCAGCCTGTGGAGGACCCCACGCCGGAACAGGTAGAGGCCTGAAGGAGACTGTGCCCCGTGGAGGGCCCGCTGGGACAGCTGTTCTAGAGGGACTGCACCCTGTGGAAGAGATGACCCATGCCGGGGCAGTTTCACGGAGGACTGTGGCCCGTGGGAGGGACCCCACGCTGGAGCAGAGGAGGAATGCAAGGAGTTCTTCCCCCGACGATGACACAGAGGCGTAAAACAACGCGTGATGAACTGACTGCGACCCCCATTCCCCCCCCCCCGCCCCCGACCCCCCCTCCATGCTGCTCGGGAGGGGAAGGTAGTAGAGATAATGTTAAGCCCGGGAAGAGGGAGGGGTGGGGGGAGGTTATCTTGTTCCCTGTCTCATTCTCCTGCTAGTTTTAGAAATAAATGAGTGTTTTTCCCCAAGTCGAGTCTGTTTTGCCTGTAACGGTAACTTTACAAATTTCTTCCCGTCCTTATCTCAAACCTCGAGCCGTTTTTCTTATATCATCTCCTCCTATTCTCTCGGAGGGTGGGGGGAGCGAGAGAGAGACTGTGTAGTCTGGTCCTGATCAGGGCTGAACTGCGACAGTGGCCCAGCTGTCTGAGAGCAGTAGCAGCTGTCATTCTAAACATTCAAGAAGCCTGAAAGTTCACTCTAGGCCAGAAAATGACTGTCCTAGTTTCCCAGACTGTATCTGCGGTCCTTGAAGCAAAAGGAGGGCATTGGCTTTCCCCACAAAGGTTCCTGAAATATCAAGCTATAATGGTTGAACAGGATGATGTTGAAATCGTGACCACAAACATCATCAATCCGGCCTCATTCCTTGATGGGAACATCGGGGAGCCGGTGAGTCATGACTGCTTGGAAACAATTGAAACCATGTATTCTAGTCGAACGGATCTTAAAGATGTCCCTGTCGATGGAGCCGAACATTGGTTCACCGATGGAAGCAGCTATATGTTAAATGGAAGGCGACATTCCGGATATGCTGTTACCACTTTTGAAAAGGTGATAGAGTCCAGGCCACTATCAGCCGACGTCTCAGCCCAAAAGGCCGAGATCATAGCCCTTACCTGAGCCCTGGAGAGAGCCCAGGGAAGGACTGTAAACATTTGGACTGACCCTAAATATGCCTTTGGGGTGGTACATGCCCATGGAGCAATATGGAAGGCAAGAGGACTGTTAAATTCTCATGGAAAAACCATCAAACACGCAGAAGGGATTTTGAAAATCCTGAATGCAGTCCAGCTTCCCAAAAAGGTGGCAATTATGCATATTAAAGCACACCAGAAAGTGAGCACAGAATTGGAAAGAGGAAATGAGCTGGCAGATAGGGAAGCAAAACAAGCAGCTAGAGAAACAATCAAGGTAGAGGGTGCGCTAATACCTGATGGACAGGTATTTCTAGAAGGTAAACCAGAATACACAAAGGAAGTCGGCAAACTTATTAATGATCTAAAGGGGTCATATAATGAGGAAGGGTGGGCCAATTACTACCCCTCACACGGGAGGGTAGTAATTCCCTCCTACATGATATGGTCAGTAGTCCGAGAAGAACATAGAAAAAGACACTGGGGGGAGGGGGGGGCAGAAGCCCTATATAAAGATCTCATCAGGAACATAATAGTGCGAAACTTAGCCACTACCGTTAGACAAGTAACTCAACAATGTGATCTTTGTCTCCAGACTAATCCTAAAGTTGTAAAAGGGCCGAAACTTGAAAAAATCGGAAAGGGGAATGGTCCGGGACAACGTTGGCAGATTGATTTCTCAGAACTCCCTAGAAAAGGGGGGTATCGATACTTATTAGTACTTACGGATACCTTTTCAGGCTGGCCAGAAGCTTTCCCGTGCGGAACTGCTAAAGCCTGGGAAGTAACCAAAATACTGCTCCAGGAAATAGTACCTAGGTTTGGAGTCGCAGCAGTAATGTCATCGGATAGAGGACCACATTTTGTGTCCAGAATAGTACAAGCAATTAGCCACCATCTAGGGATAGAGTGGCAATTACATACCTCTTACCGACCACAATCAAGTGGCCAGGTGGAGAAAATGAATCACCTAATCAAACAACAGATTGTCAAGTTGGGTCAGGAAACTAATCTAACTTTACCATTAGCTCTTATACGAATACGAACCAGACCAAGAGCAAGAGAAGGGCTTAGTCCATTCGAAATTCTATATGGACGACCCTATGGGGTACAAAAGGGAAAGTCTTCACAAATTGGTGAAGAAATAATGACCTCCTATATGGTGGCACTAAACAAACAATTAAAAAGAATTGAAAAACATGCAATGGGAACACGTCGTAGGGGTCTGGATGGGCCTGTTCACGATATACAACCAGGGGACTATGTATATGTTAAGTCTCTTACAGAAAAAACTCTGGAACCACAGTGGGCCGGACCTTTTCAAGTCCTCCTCACCACCTACACGGCAATTAAGGTAAAGGGACAGAACTCCTGGATACACCATACTCGGATCAAGAGAGCCTCTGCAACCTTGTGGAAAGTAACTCCAGACAACAACGAAGACTTGAGACTTAAACTCGTTCGAACGGATAAGGGCGGGAACAGTGCAGTAGTGAACCGGAGGGACACCACAGCAAACGATACCGGACAAAGAAACCGGGACCGGCCAGTAACTAATCTCGCCCAAATCTGTCATCGGTACAGTTTATATCTTATTTGTCATTTTATTATAGGAAATATAAAACCCATTTTAGCAGGTCACCAAAGGCAGTACATTATCTACAGAAGTAGCTGTACTAATCCACTAGACCAACTAAATCCTAAAATGACCAATTGTTTAATTGGAATTGTGATTGGGCTTACAATATTTTCCTGCATCTTACCACTAACTTGTAATCAAAAGGACACCAAATGGCCGTGGTCTCACGCCTCCCTTGGGTTTACAGGAAGCATGGGACCACCTTTTAAACGGTCGGGCTTAAACTTGGCCACTGTGGTTATGCACAAAATGGAAATGTACTCAGGGCATGAGTGGGGCTGGGACAGAGGCAACAGGGATCCTTAATACTATGGTGCGCCCCGTTGTGATCTTATTGATTAGCTTAGGGGTTTTATTAATATTAACTATTGTGCTGTACCTATGGGTTTGGAGAATGTTTAAGAAAGTAACACTGTCGTAGTTCAGCCCCGATCAGGACCAGACTACGCAGTCTCTCTCTCACTCCTCCCACCCTCCGAGAGAACAGGGGGAGATAATGTAAGGAAAAACGGCTCGAGGTTTGAGATAAGGACAGGGAGAAATCCTTAAATTTACCGTCACGGGCAAAACAGACTCGACTTGGGGAAAACTATTCATTTATTACTACAAACAGCAAGATAATGAGACAGAGAACAAGATAACCTCCCTCCACCCCTCCCTCTTCCCAAGCTTAACATCGAGCGATATAAAACCGGGAAGGGGGCAGGGCCACCCGGTTTTTCACTGAGGGGGCGGGGCCATCGCGGCTGCACCCCCCGCCTAGGCCCCGCCCCCCTCCCCCGGCCAGGCGGCGTTCACTGGAAGGGGCTGCACGACAAGGACGACGCCGGCGCCTACGCCATGGCCAGCGTCTCCGGCAGCGACGAGGGCTGAGCCCCCGCGGACGGCCCCGTGCCGGGAGGAAGCCCCGCCCACCCCCTTCCTCCGAGGAAGAGGAGGGGACGGCGCTGCTTTGCCAGCGCGGCATGGGCCACGAGTAAAAACTCCCCTGGGCCCCTTCCCGCCTCTCATCTCTGCCCAGCGTTCTGTCCCAAGATGGCCGCCGTGGGCGGGGCCATCGCGGGTCTTGAGAGCTCAACCAGGTTGGCCAACCCAACGTGGCCCCGCCCATAAGCTGGGGGGGTGGGGGGCGGAGCTCACTCGGGTCTCACCTTGCCGCCATTGGACACCGGAGGTCTTCCCTCGCCGCCATTGGGTGTCTCGGGTCGTCCCTCGCCGCGATTGGGTGTCTCGGGTCGTCCCTCGCCGCGATTGGGTGTCTCGGGTCCTCCCTCGCCGTGGGTGGGGCGACCCCCAAAATGGCCTCCTTGCCCCACAAAATGCGCTCTCGCCCCCGAAAGTGGTCTCCTGCCCCATAACTGGGCCTTCTACCCCCCAAAATGGCGTCCTGCCCCCCAAAATGCTCTCTTGCCCCCGAAAGTGGCCCCCTGCCCCACAACTGGGCCTTCTACCCCCCCAAAATGGCGTCCTGCCCCCATAAAATGGCGTCCTGCTGTTATAGTTTATCTGCCCTCTTTGTCCAATTAACTGACAGAGATTGGCCAATTAAAAATTTGGTTTATTAAAGCAAGCGACCAGTAAGCAAAACAGCGCTGGGCGGCCGGGGAGTCTCCTGCTCCGCCAACGGCGCGCGCCGAGATAGCAAACCGCCCCATTCTTATACAGTAAAAACAATAAATATTCCGTTGATGCTTATACATATTCATTACCTAAACCCACCTACTCTCGCTTCGTATGCTAATTAGCTTATCAGTCCTTCGCGCTTGTGCAAATTCTCCCAGGAATTGTGGGCGAGGGTCTTCGGGGGTCTTTTGGGAGGAAGGCCGTAGGTCTTCTTCACGGTGTACTTTTCACCTTTGCCTGGAATGTGCTGTTCCCACAAGTTGGCAGTGTCCTTATCAGTCTGAGCCGATTCGTGTCCTTCTTGAACAAGGAGATTTATGTGATGGGTGCCATCCTGTTCTCGAATCCTTGCTCCTTTTAATCACTCCCTCCCTCCCTCGAGATAATGTGAGACTGTTTCTTGCTCCAAACCAGACTTCCCCCTCCCACTAATTGCTTCTTCAAACTATATGGTTAGAAAGTTACTGGTTTTATACCCTTCATCTTTATGAGCCCCCCCCCGCTCCCTCCTTTCGCAGTCCTGCATGCCGTTTTTACATAGCCAGGTGCCTGTGGCTGACCTTGTGTATTTAATGTAACTTTCTTGTGGCCGACTTTGTGTATTTCATATAACTCTCCATTGTTCTGACAAGGTTTGATGAACAAACAGCTCACAGTTTATTACAATCCCCCCTTTTTCTTTTCACTATTTTGTTCATCAAATCGCTTAAGCACCTGCTGGCTCAAAATGAGGGTCTCCTCCACCTCCGGTATTCCTCCCAGAGGTTCATGCTTGGCTCTCATAAGCATCAAATGAGCTGCTTCCAATCTGTTTTTTACAATTGTAACTACTCTATTGAATATACAGGGTCCAAAAGTTAATACCAGTATTAATATAATCAAGGGTCCTGCAATGGTAGATAGTAATGCGGTAAGCCAAGGAGAGTGGTTAAACCAGGACTCATACCAGCTTTGTTGCGTTTCTTGTTCTCGTTTTCGTTTTTCTAGGCCTTCCCGAAGTTTTGTCATAGTATCCCTTACAATCCCTGTGTGATCAGCATATACACAACATTGTTCTCCCAAGGCAGCACATAGCCCACCTTGTTGTAGAAACATTAAATCTAACCCCCTTCGGTTTTGTAGCACCACCTCTGATAATGATCTAACAGATTTTTCCAAGGCAGTTATTGATTGTTCAATTCTTACCAAGTCTTCGTCTACTGCTATTCTAAGTGATTGAAATTTCTGATTTTGTTGGACCAATGACGTTATTCCTGTGCCCGCGCCTGTTGCTCCTACAGCTATCAAAGTGGCTATTGTCAAAGCCGTAAAGGTAAATGGTTCTCGTTTCTGTAAGTGGTGACTCTGGGTATTCTGGTTATTATGCACAAATTCCTCAGGGTGGTATATGATCCGGGGGATTATCATCACTTGGATGCAATATTCCTCATATTCGTTGAACAATTTAAGAGATAAACAGGGAGTGATTCCAGTTTTGGAGCAGATCCATTTGGTGTTACGGGCTGGTATTAGCCAATCAGCAGGGGGCTTCCCTTTCAGGGAAGCTCTTATCTTGCATAATTTATTTTTCTCTGGGGGTACATTCCCAATACATCTCCCTTGTCCCGATACATGTTGCATCGTCAGGCCTGGTTTTCGACCTTCAGAATCCCATAAACATTGTGTTGGGTTTGAACCATTTACCCTTTTCGCCTTTGAGTGGATGCCTATTGCCTCATAGAAGGGAGGTCTAGTATCGCAACACACCCAGCAATGTTTGTGTTTGTGTGGTTTGTGTGATTTAATTTGGGTTTGTGTGGTTTAATACCAGGTAACTGGCTTGCATCAGTTTCCAAAGAGGGTTATCCCCAGAGTTTTCGTCAGGGGTTTGGATGGCTTGGGTACTATTCATTACAATAACTTTCGTTACATCACCCTCTGTTTCCTTGACCAAACTATCAGTCAATGTCTGGTCGGGGTCTGTTTTCTTAGCCAAATCATCAGTCAGGACCTGCTTGGGGCCTACTGGCAGTGGATCATTCGAGGCTGGTTTCTTTTTAATGTGTATTAGCCCACCTCTATCTTGCCCTAGTTCCTTATTATAACGAACTCCCCAAGTTCTTCCTACTAGCCAGCTAGGGTCCTGAGGTCGGGTCACATTCAAGTGCCAGTAGTTGCAACTCCACTTTGCGATACTGACAGACCCACTTCTATCCAGTGTACGTACCACTTGCGGCTTACATCCATAAGGGGCCCAAGATACCTTCAAGAAGGGATCTTTTCCAGGCTCTGGAATCCACCGGTTAGCAATTGTTTCACAACCCCAGTATGCGCAAAAATGTTGTCCTGGTTGGTTACAATACGATTTCCCAGGGTTAGAGCTCGGGCATAGATAAAATGGTGTACCTTCATTTTTACACGCTCCATCTACTGGCGCTAACTGACACAGAGTGGTCTTAAAGGCAGGGGCCCCTGGAGTTATTATAGTTTGTATGACTTTATCATCATCAATGCCCACTTGATGCAGTGTCCATTCGAATGGCTGATGAGCTTGGTGGCTCCGTTTCCCCCATGTTTGTGGTAACATTAAAAACAGAATAGTCAGGACGTACCGAAAAGGGTGAAGCCTCCAATTTTGTTTTAAGCCAATTTGACTAGTGCCTTTTTCCCATTTGGAACCTCGGGGCCTTTTCACTTGGAGGGCCTTTAAATCATCTGCAGTGACAGGGGTCAGTTCTCCACAGCACCTTGTCCCTCCACCTCGCTCGTCAACTCGGTTGCTTCGAGCTACGAGGAATGTCATCTTCTTGGTGGCAAGGACAATCTTCAGGAGAAATGTGGCAGTGAATCGGCCCTCACTTATTTATTTTCTGTTCGGCTCCCGATTCTCCTGGGAGTAGCACTTTGGTATTTTATTTTTAAATTGTTTAAACGAGGCTACTCCTGTTTTCGGCACTTCCAAAGATATGTAAGTTCCTTCCCTGCTACTACCAAACTTATTGCTACAATTAATATGAACTATGTGACACATCACTTTTCTTAAAGGCTCATATATATAATGATAATTACAATTACAACCACAATTCTGATTTCAATATAGTCCTTACGTATCCATGTATTTTCCAGGTCTCCAAGTGTGGTTCTTCTGTAAAAAAAAGGTTAACAAGCGAAGCGTCTCCGCCTTACCGATACATGTTCATTGCTCAGTTCAATTTATTAGTCTGTCTTTTTCTTCGCAGTTTTAATTTCAAGGTATTCGGGTCTCCAGAGCTCTCCCACTGCTCCTCGGAGATGGGTCCTTTTACCCGGCTGGCATGGGTCCACCCCCGTTCAGCAGTCCGGATGGCGGTTTCTGTAGTGAGTAAAACAAGATAAGGCCCTTCCCAGCGGGGAGTTAGTGAGGACTCCTTCCATGGCCTAATTAAAACGTTATCTCCAGGTTGTATATTGTGTATTGCAATGTCCAACGGAGGCCTTTGTACTGCTAAGCCTTTATCTCGCAATTGTTTCCTCATAGACATGAGTTGGATTATGTACTGTTTCAGTTGTAAATTTTCAGCCTGGGGATGATCTCGGGGAACCTCCAAATCATAAGGCATTCCATATAACATTTCGAAAGGGGAGATTCCCACATCCGTGTGAGGTTGGATTCTAATATTTAATAAGGCTAAGGGAAGGCATTTTACCCAAGATAATTTGGTCTCCATCATTAATTTGGTCAGTTGTTTCTTTATCTCACCGTTTACCCGCTCTATTTTTCCCGAACTCTGTGGGTGCCAGGGTGTATGATATTCCCACTTGGTCCCCAAAGCAGTAAAAACTTCTTTTATGATTTTTGAAGCAAAATGTGGTCCCCTATCAGAGTCAATAGTTTCAATAGAGCCATACCTAGGTATCACATTTTCAAGCAATAGTTTTGTCACCGTTTGGGCAGTGGCCCTGACTGTTGGAAATGCTTCTACAAAGTGTGTTAAATGATCTATTATTACCAACAAATATCTATACCTGCCTACTTTCGGTAGTTCGGTGAAGTCTATCTGAATTTTGGCGAAGGGTCGGTGAGCCAAATCTCTTCCCCCTAATGGTCTTTCTCTTAATTGGTGCTTGTTCACTTTTTGGCAAATTAGGCAATCTCCAATTATTCTTTTTGCTATATTATATACCCCAATGCAAGCATATTTTATGGCAAATTGATCTACTAGTGCTTGAACCCCCCAGTGGGTGTTTTCATGGTACTTGCGCATGATTCTTATAGCCATAGTTTTTGAAATGACCTCTCGTCCATCAGGAAGTTCCCATTCTCCAGATTTGACTTCCCTTGCCCCCATTCGGACTAACTTGTCTTTCTCCTGCACAGTGAAGCTGTACAGGTGGTACTCTTCCCCATGCGCACAACAAAACTGATAATTAGGATTCGCACAGCTACAATGAAGTGTGCTCTTCCAACAATCCTTGCAAGGAAACTTTCTATCTTTCTTTTCCTTGAAGATCATTAAAGCCGCTCGTTTTGCTTCTTGATCTGCTAGATTGTTTCCCCTTGTCAGTGGAGTTAATCCCCGCTGATGCCCTTTTAAATGGACCACTGCTATTCCTACCGGCCTCCGTAAAGCCTGCAAAATTTCAATTATTAACTCCTGATGAACCAATCCCTTTCCCTGGGAATTTATTAAGCCTCTTTCTTCCCAAATTTTCCCAAATGTATGCACTATTCCAAAGGCATATTTGGAATCCGTATAGATGGTGCCGATTTTTCCTTCTAATAATTGTAAAGCTCTTAAAACTGCGTATAACTCGCATGCTTGAGCCGACCAACTGGGACTCAGGGGCCCTGATTCTATTACCTTAAATGTTTTTCCATTAATTATCGCATATCCTGATTTTCTTTTCCCCTCTATTACCCGGGAAGATCCATCTACAAAAAGTTTTTCCCCATCCTCTAGCTCTTCTTCCTCCAAATCTGGTCTAATTTTGGCTTGTTCTTCAATAGTGTGCAGGCAATCATGAGTTATCTCCTCTGACGGTTCCCCGTACAGAAATTGTGCTGGATTCTGTAAACCAGTAACTTCAAGTTCTAGTTTAGGTGAAGATATCAGGATACCCTCGTACTTCAGGAGCCTGGCATCAGTAATCCACTTTTCAGCTTTCTGTTGTAAAATTCCTCTAATATTGTGGGGTGATAATACTTTCAGTTCTCCCCCAAAGGTAACTTTGTGAGCCTCTTCCACTAGCAGAGCCGCAGCCACTATAGCTTGTAGGCAGATAGGCCATCCTCTGCTTACAGGGTCTAACAATTTAGAAAGGTATCCTACAGGCTTTTTCTTCCCTGCCCATTCTTGCACTAACACCCCATATGCTGTTCCTTCATCAACATTAATAAATAAATAAAATGGTTTCTTGACATCCGGTAAACTCAAACCAGGAGTGTTTACCAAATCCATTTTTAAAACTTCCAATTGTTCATCATCATCCTTAGACCATTTTAATAGGCCATCCTTAGATATCTTAGCATATAAAAATTTTACTTTCCTACTATAGCCTTCAATCCATTGTCTACAATATCCCAAAAGGCCCAGCAATTGTCTGATCTGTCTCTTAGTTTTTGGAGCCGGCAATGATAATATGCCCTGAACTCTTTCTGGGTCTAACTTCTTAGTTCCTTTACTCAATCTGTGCCCTAAATATTTCACTTCCTTTTCGACAAATTGCAGTTTTGATTTCGACACCTTTAATCCCTGTAAACTTAAAAAATTTAACAACCTAATACTCTCCTCCCTAACTGCCTCCTCATCGCTGCCGGCCAACAGTAAATCGTCCACATACTGGACAAGGGTCACCCCCCCACCTAATTCGTACCCCCTCAATATTTGTTCTAATGCCTGTCCAAACAAATTTGGAGACTCGGTGAACCCTTGAGGTAAAACGGTCCACCGTAATTGTTGTTTTCTGTAAGTGTCCGGGTCTTCCCATTCAAAAGCAAAATAATCCCTGCAATCTTTCTTTAAGGGGCATGCCCAGAAGGCATCCTTTAAATCAATTACACTATACCACTGATCATTGGGGCCCAGCTGGCTTAAAAGTGTATGAGGGTTTGCCACTACAGGGAATCTGGTAACCGTTCGTTTGTTAATTTCTCGTAAATCATGCACTAATCTGTATGTCCCATCAGGTTTCTTTACAGGTAAGATGGGGGTGTTAAAAGGGGACATGCAAGGTTCTAATATTCCTTTTTCAATTAACCTTTGAATCTCAGGTTTCAATCCCTGTCTCCCCTCCATCGGTAGGGGGTATTGTTTTATTCTCACTGGTATTTCTGGGTTTCTTATTGTCACTGAAAAAGGTTCAATATCCAATTTTCCAATGGTCTCCGGAGTGTACCATACCTCAGGGTTTATTTTCCCCTCATCAACTGTCCGTAAAGGACACAACTTAATTCTTAGTTCATTTTTTATGACTTCTAAGCCAATCCCTAATTCTATCATTAAATCTCTGCCCAATAAGTTATAGTCCGCCTCAGGCACTAACAGCAAGGACCCCACCCCAAATTTAGAATCACTTTCCAAAACCACATTTTTTATTACGGGAACCCCAAAAGGCTCTCCTTTTGCTCCAATAACTTCTACTTTCTCCGAGGATGTCCCACACCCCCGGGGCAATTTTTGAACAGTAGATCTTTCTGCTCCAGAGTCCACTAGGAACTCTATTTCTTATCGCTGGGGACCCACTTTTAATGCCAGCAACTCAAGTGCCAGCAACTCAAGCTCTTGCTGCTCCTCACCGCCCATTCCCAGCGCATCTACAGCACCACAGACATCGGGGCTCCGGGCTTTCCCTGACGAACAGGGCTTCGACCTTTACCACCAGCTGAACCTGGGCGCCCACTGAAAGTAAAACCCCGAAAAATCACGAACGTCGGACGATTCCTCCCACACAGAAAGTGCCAGCAACTCAAGCTCTTGCTGCTACTCACCGGACTTTGGCAGTGCATCTACAGCACCACAGACATCACGGCTCCGGGCTTTCCCTGACCAACAGGGCTTCGACATTTACCACCAGCTGCACCTGGGCGCCCACTGAAAAAAATAAACGAAAAATCATGAACATCGGACGATTGCTCCCACACCAAAAGTGCCAGCCAGTCAAGCTCTTGCTGCTCCTCACCGGCCATTGGCAGCGCATCTACAGCACCACAGACATCAGGGCTCTGGGCTTTCCCTGACGAACAGGGCTTCGACGTTTACCACCAGCTGAACCTGGGTGCCCACTGAAAAAAAAACCCCGAAAAATCACGAACGTCGGACGATTGCTCCCACACCGAAAGTGCCAGCCAGTCAAGCTCTTGCTGCTCCTCACCGGAATTTGGCAGCCCATCTACAGCACCACAGACATCGGGGCTCCGGGCTTTCCCTGACCAACAGGGCTTCGACGTTTACCACCCGCTGCACATGGGCGCCCATTAAAAAAAATAAACGAAATATCACGAACATCAGAGTATTCCTGCCACACCTTAAATGCCAGCCAGTCAAGCTCATGCTGCTTCTCACCAGCCATTCCCAGCGCATCTACAGCACCACAGACATCGGGGCTCCGGGCTTTCCCTGACCAACAGGGCTTCGAAGTTTACCACCAGCTGCACCTGGGCGCCAACTGAAATAAAACCCCGAAAAATCACGAACGTCGGACAATTGCTCCCACACCGAAAGTGCCAGACAGTCAAGCTCTTGCTGCTCCTCACCGCCCATTCCCAGCGCATCTACAGCACCACAGACATCGGGGCTCCGGGCTTTCCCTGACCAACAGGGCTTCGACATTTACCACCAGCTGCACCTGGTTATCCACTGAAAAAAAAACCCTAAAAAATCAAAAACGTCGGACAATTGCTCCCACACCAAAAGTGCCAGCCAGTCAAGCTCTTGCTGCTCCTCACCGGCCATTCCCAGCGCATCTACAGCACCACAGACATCGGGGCTCCGGGCTTTCCCTGACCAACAGGGCTTCGACATTTACCACCAGCTGAACCTGGGCGCCCAGTGAATAAAAATCCCCAAAAATCACAAACGTCCGACGATTGCTCCCACACCCAACGTGCCAGACAGTCAAGCTCTTGCTGCTCCTCACCAGCCATTGCCAGCGCATCTACAGCACCACAGAGATCGGGGCTACAGGCATTCCCTGACCAACAGGGCTTCGACGTTTACCACCAGCTGCACCTGCGCTCCCACTGAAATAAAACCCCGAAAAATCACGAACGTCGGACGATTGCTCCCACACCGAAAGTGCCAGCAACTCAAGCTCTTGCTGCTCCTCACCGGCCATTCCCAGCGCATCTACAGCACCACAGACATCGGGGCTCCGGGCTTTCCCTGACCAACAGGGCTTCGAAGTTTACCACCAGCTGAACCTGGGCGCCCGCTGAAAAAAATAAAAGAAAAATCACGAACGTCGGACGATTGCTCCCACAGCAAAAGTGCCAGCCAGTCAAGCTCTTGCTGCTCCTCCCCGGCCACTGGCAGCGCATCTACAGCACGACAGACATCGGGGCTCCGAGCTTTCCCTGACCAACAGGGCTTCGACGTTTACCACCAGCTGCACCTGGGCGCCCACTGAAATAAAACCCCGAAAAATCACAAACGTCGGACGATTCCTCCCACACCGAAAGTGCCAGCAACTCAAGCTCTTGCTGCTACTCACCTCCCATTCCCAGCGCATCTACAGCACCACAGACATCGGGGCTCCGGGCTTTCCCTGACCAACAGGGCTTCGAAGTTTACCACCAGCTGCACCTGGGCGCCCACTGAAAAAAAATCCCGAAAAATCACGAACGTCGGACGATTCCTCCCACACCGAAAGTGCCAGCAACTCAAGCTCTTGCTGCTACTCACCGGACTTTGGCAGTGCATCTACAGCACCACAGACATCGGGGTTCTGCGCTTTCTTTGACCAACAGGGCTTCGACGTTTACCACCAGCTGAACCTGGGCACCCGCTGAGAAAAATAAAAGAAAAATCACGAACATCGGACGATTGTTCCCATAGCAAAAGTGCCAGCCAGTCAAGCTCTTGCTGCTCCTCACCGGCCATTCCCAGCCCATCTACAGCACCACAGACATCGGGGCTCCGGGCTTTCCCTGACCAACAGGGCTTCGACTTTTAACACGAGCTGAACCTGGGCGCCCCCTGAAAAAAAAACCCCAAAAATCACAAATGTCGGACGATTCCTGCCACACCTTAAATGCCAGCCTGTCAAGCTCTTGCTGCTCCTCACCGCACATTCCCAGCGCATCTACAGCACCACAGACATCGGGGCTCCGGGCTTTCCCTGACCAACAGGGCTTCGACGTTTACCACCAGCTGCACCTGGGCTCCCACTGAAATAAAACCCCGAAAAATCACGAACGTCGGACGATTGCTCCCACACCAAAAGTGCCAGCAACTCAAGCTCTTGCTACCCCTCACCGGCCATTCCCAGCGCATCTACAGCACCACAGACATCGGGGCTCCGGGCTTTCCCTGACCAACAGGGCTTCGACGTTTACCACCAGCTGAACCTGGGCGCCCAGTGAATAAAAATCCCCAAAAATCACAAACGTCCGACGATTGCTCCCACACCCAACGTGCCAGACAGTCAAGCTCTTGCTGCTCCTCACCAGCCATTGCCAGCGCATCTACAGCACCACAGAGATCGGGGCTACAGGCATTCCCTGACCAACAGGGCTTCGACGTTTACCACCAGCTGCACCTGCGCTCCCACTGAAATAAAACCCCGAAAAATCACGAACGTCGGACGATTGCTCCCACACCGAAAGTGCCAGCAACTCAAGCTCTTGCTGCTCCTCACCGGCCATTCCCAGCGCATCTACAGCACCACAGACATCGGGGCTCCGGGCTTTCCCTGACCAACAGGGCTTCGAAGTTTACCACCAGCTGAACCTGGGCGCCCGCTGAAAAAAATAAAAGAAAAATCACGAACGTCGGACGATTGCTCCCACAGCAAAAGTGCCAGCCAGTCAAGCTCTTGCTGCTCCTCCCCGGCCACTGGCAGCGCATCTACAGCACGACAGACATCGGGGCTCCGAGCTTTCCCTGACCAACAGGGCTTCGACGTTTACCACCAGCTGCACCTGGGCGCCCACTGAAATAAAACCCCGAAAAATCACAAACGTCGGACGATTCCTCCCACACCGAAAGTGCCAGCAACTCAAGCTCTTGCTGCTCCTCACCGGCCATTCCCAGCGCATCTACAGCACCACAGACATCGGGGCTCCGGGCTTTCCCTGACCAACAGGGCTTCGAAGTTTACCACCAGCTGCACCTGGGCGCCCACTGAAAAAAAATCCCGAAAAATCACGAACGTCGGACGATTCCTCCCACACCGAAAGTGCCAGCAACTCAAGCTCTTGCTGCTACTCACCGGACTTTGGCAGTGCATCTACAGCACCACAGACATCGGGGTTCTGCGCTTTCTTTGACCAACAGGGCTTCGACGTTTACCACCAGCTGAACCTGGGCGCCCACTGAGAAAAATAAAAGAAAAATCACGAACATCGGACGATTGTTCCCATAGCAAAAGTGCCAGCCAGTCAAGCTCTTGCTGCTCCTCACCGGCCATTCCCAGCCCATCTACAGCACCACAGACATCGGGGCTCCGGGCTTTCCCTGACCAACAGGGCTTCGACTTTTAACACGAGCTGAACCTGGGCGCCCCCTGAAAAAAAAACCCCAAAAATCACAAATGTCGGACGATTCCTGCCACACCTTAAATGCCAGCCTGTCAAGCTCTTGCTGCTCCTCACCGCACATTCCCAGCGCATCTACAGCACCACAGACATCGGGGCTCCGGGCTTTCCCTGACCAACAGGGCTTCGACGTTTACCACCAGCTGCACCTGGGCTCCCACTGAAATAAAACCCCGAAAAATCACGAACGTCGGACGATTGCTCCCACACCAAAAGTGCCAGCAACTCAAGCTCTTGCTACCCCTCACCGGCCATTCCCAGCGCATCTACAGCACCACAGACATCGGGGCTCCGGGCTTTCCCTGACCAACAGGGCTTCGACGTTTACCACCAGCTGAACCTGGGCGCCCAGTGAATAAAAATCCCCAAAAATCACAAACGTCCGACGATTGCTCCCACACCCAAAGTGCCAGACAGTCAAGCTCTTGCTGCTCCTCACCGGCCATTGGCAGCGCATCTACAGCACCACAGACATCGGGGCTCCGGGCTTTCCCTGACCAACAGGGCTTCGACGTTTACCACCAGCTCAACCTGGGCGCCCATTGAAAGTAAAACCCCGAAAAATCACGACAGTCGGACGATTGCTCCCACACCGAAAGTGCCAGCAACTCAAGCTCCTGCTGCTACTCACCGGACTTTTGTAGTGCATCTACAGCACCACAGACATCGGGGTTCTGCGCTTTCCCTGAACAACAGGGCTTCGACATTTACCATCAGCTGCACCTGGGCGCCCACTGAAAAAAATAAACGAAAAATCACGAACATCGGACGATTGCTCCCACAGTGAAAGTGCCAGCAACTCAAGCTCTTGCTGCTCCTCACCGGCCATTGGCAGCGCATTAACAGCACCACAGACATCGGGGCTCCGGGCTTTCCCTGACCAACAGGGCTTCGACGTTTACGACCCGCTGCACCTGGGCGCCCACTGAAAAAAAACCCCGAAAAATCACAAATGTCGGACAATTCCTGCCACACCGAAAGTGCCAGCAACTCAAGCTCTTGCTGCTCCTCACCTCCCATTCCCAGCGCATCTACAGCACCACAGACATCGGGGCTCTGGGCTTTCCCAGACAAACAGGGCTTCGACATTTACCACCAGCTGCACCTGGGCTCCCACTGAAAAGAACCCCGAAAAATCACAAACGTCGGACGATTGCTCCCACACGAAAAGTGCCAGCCAGTCAAGCTCTTGCTGCTCCTCACCGGCCATTGGCAGCGCATCTACAGCACCGCAGACATCGGGGCTCCGGGCTTTCCCTGACCAACAGGGCTTCGACGTTTACCACCAGCGGCACCTGGGCGCCCACTGAAAAAAAACCCCGAAAAATCACAAATGTCGGACGATTCCTGCCACACCTTAAAGGCCAGCCTGTCAAGCTCTTGCTGCTCCTCACCGGCCATTGGCAGCGCATCTACAGCACCACAGACATCGGGGCTCCGGGCTTTCGCTGACAAACAGGGGTTCGACGTTTACCACCAGCTGCACATGGGCGCCCACTGGAAAAAAACCCCGAAAAATCACAAATGTTGGACGATTCCTGCCACACCTTAAATGCCAGCCTGTCAAGCTCTTGCTGCTCCTCACCGCCCATTCCCAGCGCATCTACAGCACCACAGACATCAGGGCTCCGAGCTTTCCCTGACCAACAGGGCTTTGACTGTTACCACCAGCTGCACCTGGGCTCCCACTGAAAAAAAACCCCGAATAATCACAAACGTCGGACGATTGCTCCCACACCAAAAGTGCCAGCCAGTCAAGCTCTTGCTGCTCCTCACCGGCCATTGGCAGCGCATCTACAGCACAACAGACATCGGCGTTCTCCGCTTTCCCTGACCAACAGGGCTTCGACGTTTACCACCAGCTGAACCTGGGCGCCCACTGAAAAAAATAAATGAAAAATCACGAACGTCGGACGATTGCTCCCACACCAAAAGTGCCAGCCTGTCAAGCTCTTGCTGCTCCTCACCGGCCATTGGCAGCGCATCTACAGCACCACAGACATCGGGGCTCTGGGCTTTCCCTGACCAACAGGCCTTCGACGTTTACAACTAGCTGCACCAGGGCGCCCACTAAAAAGAACCCCGAAAAATCACGAACGTCGGACGATTGCTCCCACACCGAAAATGCCAGAAGCTCAAGCTCTTGCTGCTCCTCACCGGCCACTGGCAGCGCATCTACAGCACCACAGACATCGCGGCTCTGGGCTTTCCCTGACCAACAGGGCTTCGACGTTTACCACCAGCTGAACCTGGGCGCCCAGTGAATAAAAATCCCCAAAAATCACAAACGTCCGACGATTGCTCGCGCACCCAAAGTGCCAGACAGTCAAGCTCTTGCTGCTCCTCACCGGCCATGGGCAGCGCATCTACAGCACCACAGACATCGGGGCTCCGGGCTTTCCCTGACCAACAGGGCTTCGACGTTTACCACCAGCTGCACTTCGGCTCCCACTGAAAAAAAACCCCGAAAAATCACGAACGTCGGACGATTGCTCCCACACCAAAAGTGCCAGCCAGTCAAGCTCTTGCTGCTCCTCACCGGCCATTGGCAGCGCATCTACAGCACCACAGACATCGGGGCTCTGGGCTTTCCCTGACCAAAAGGGCTTCGACGTTTACCACCAGGTGTACCTGGTCGCCCACTGAAAAAATACCCCGAAAAATCACGAACGTCGGACGATTGCTCCCACACCGAAAGTGCCAGCAACTCAAGCTCTTGCTGCTCCTCACCGGCCATTGGAGGCGCATCTACAGCACCACAGACATCGGGGCTCCGGGCTTTCCCTGACCAACAGGTCTTCGACGTTTACCACCCGCTGCACCTGGGCTCCCACTGAAAAGAACCCCGAAAAATCACAAACGTCGGACGATTGTTCCCACACCAAAAGTGCCAGCCAGTCAAGCTCTTCCTGCTCCTCACCGGCCATTGGAGGCGCATCTACAGCACCACAGACATCGGGGCTCCGGGCTTTCCCTGACTAACAGGGATTCGACGTTTACCACCCGCTGCACCTGGGCTCCCACTGAAAAGAACCCCGAAAAATCACGAACATCGGACGATTACTCCCACACCGAAAGTGCCAGCAACTCAAGCTCTTGCTGCTACTCACCGGCCATTCCCAGCGCATCTACAGCACCACAGACATCGGGGCTCCGGGCTTTCCCTGACCAACAGGGCTTCGACGTTTACCACCAGCTGCAGCTGGGCGCACACTGAAAAAAAACCCTGAAACATCAAAAACGTCGGACGATTGCTCCCACACCGAAAGTGCCAGCCTGTCAAGCTCTTGCTGCTCCTCACCAGCCATTCCCAGCGCATCTACAGCACCACAGACATCGGGGCTCCGGGCTTTCGCTGACCAACAGGGCTTCGACGTTTACCACCAGCTGCAGCTGGGCGCACACTGAAAAAAAACCCTGAAACATCAAAAACGTCGGACGATTGCTCCCACACCGAAAGTGCCAGCCTGTCAAGCTCTTGCTGCTCCTCACCAGCCATTCCCAGCGCATCTACAGCACCACAGACATCGGGGCTCCGGGCCTTCCCTGACCAACAGGGCTTCGACGTTTACCACCAGCTGCACCTGGGCACCCACTGAAAAAAAACCCTGAAAAATCAAAAACGTCGGACGATTGCTCCCACACCGAAAGTACCAGCAACACAAGCTCTTGCTGCTCCTCACGGGCCATTCCCAGCGCATCTACAGCACAACAGACATCGGGGCTCCGGGCTTTCCCTGACCAACAGGGCTTAGACGTTTACCACCAGCTGAACCGGGGCGCCCAGTGAAATAAAACCCCGAAAAATCACGAACGTCGGACGATTGCTCCCACACCGAAAGTGCCAGCAACATAAGCTCTTGCTTCTCCTCACCGGCCATTCCCAGCGCATCTACAGCACCACAGACATCGGGGCTCTACGCTTTCCCTGACCAACAGGGCTTCGACGTTTACAACTAGCTAAACCTGGGCTCCCACTGGAAAAAATAAACGAAAAATCACGAACATCGGACTATTACTCCCACACCGAAAGTGCCAGCCTGTCAAGCTCTTGCTGCTCCTCACCGGCCATTCCCAGCGCATCTACAGCATCACAGATATCGGGGCTCCGACCTTTCCCTGACCAACAGGGCTTCGACGTTTACCACCAGCTGCACCTGGGCGCCCACTGAAATAAAACCCCGAAAAATAACAAACGTCGGACGATTGCTCCCACACCGAAAGTGCCAGCCAGTCAAGCTCTTGCTGCTCCTCACCGTCCATTGGCAGCGCATCTACAGCACCACAGACATCGGGGCTCCGGGATTTACCTGACCAACAGGGCTTCGACATTTACCACCAGCTGCACCTGGGCGCCCACTGAAATAAAACCCCGAAAAATCACGAACGTCGGACGATTGCTCCCACACTGAAAGTTCCAGCAACTCAAGCTCTTGCTGCTACTCACCTCCCATTCCCAGCGCATCTACAGCACCACAGACATCGGGGCTCCGGGCTTTCCCTGACCAACAGGGCTTCGACGTTTACCACCAGCTGAACCTGGGCCCCCACTGAAATAAAACCCCCAAAAATCATGAACGTCGGACGATTGATCGCACACCGAAAGTGCCAGCCAGTCAAGCTCTTGCTGCTCCTCACCGGCCATTGCCAGCCCATCTACAGCCCCACAGACATCGGGGCTCCGGGCTTTCCCTGATGAACAGGGCTTCGACGTTTACCACCCACTGCACCTGGGCGCCCACTGAAAAAAATAAACGAAAAATCACAAACGTCGGACAATTGCTCCCACACCGAAAGTGCCAGCCAGTCAAGCTCTTGCTGCTACTCACCTCCCATTCCCAGCGCATCTACAGCACCACAGACATCGGGGCTCCGGGCTTTCCCTGACCAACAGGGCTTCGACATTTACCACCAGCTGCACCTGGGCGCCCACTGAAATAAAACCCCGAAAAATAACAAACATCGGACGATTGCTCCCACACCAAAAGTGCCAGCCAGTCAAGCTCTTGCTGCTCCTCACCGGCCATTGGCAGCACATCTACAGCACGACAGACATCGGGGCTCCGGGCTTTCCCTGACCAACAGGGCTCAGAAGTTTACCACCAGCTGAACCTGGGCGCCCACTGAAAAAAAACCCTGAAAAATTAAAAACGACGGACGATTGCTCCCACACCGAAAGTGCCAGCCAGTCAAGCTCTTGCTGCTCCTCCCCGGCCATTGGCAGCGCATCTACAGCACCACAGACATCGGGGCTCCGGGCTTTCCCTGACCAACAGGCCTTCGACATTTACCATCAGCTGCACCTGGGCGCCCACTGAAAAAAATAACGAAATATCACGAACATCAGACGATTGCTCCCACACCGAAAGTGCCAGCAACTCAAGCTCATGCTGCTTCTCACCGGACTTTGGCAGTGCATCTACAGCACCACAGACATCGCGGCTCCGGGCTTTCCCTGACCAACAGGGCTTCGACGTTTACCACCAGGTGCACCTGGGCGCCCACTGAAAAAAAACCCCGAAAAATCACGAACGTCGGACGATTACTCCCACACCGAAAGTGCCAGCAACTCAAGCTCATGCTGCTTCTCACCGGACTTTGGCAGTGCATCTACAGCACCACAGACATCGGGGCTCCGGGCTTTCCCTGACCAACAGGGCTTCGATGTTTACCACCAGCTGCACCTGGGCGCCCACTGAAAAAAAACCCCGAAAAATCACAAACGTTGGACGATTCCTGCCACACCTTAAATGCCAGCCTGTCAAGCTCTTGCTGCTCCTCACCGCCCATTCCCAGCGCATCTACAGCACCACAGACATCAGGGCTCTGGACTTTCCCTGACGATCAGGGCTTCGACGTTTACCACCAGCTGAACCTGGGCGCCCACTGAAAAGAACCCCGAAAAATCACGAACGTCGGACAATTGCTCCCACACCAAAAGTGCCAGCAACACAAGCTCTTGCTGCTCTTCAGCGGCCATGGGCAGCGCATCTACAGCGCCACAGACATCGGGGCTCCGGGCTTTCCCTGACCAACAGGGCTTTGACTGTTACCACCAGCTGAACCTGGGCTCCCACTGAAAAAAAACCCCGAATAATCACAAACGTCGGACGATTGCTCCCACACCCAAAGTGCCAGCCAGTCAAGCTCTTGCTGCTCCTCACCGGCCATTCCCAGCGCATCTACAGCACCACAGACATCGGGGCTCTACGCTTTCCCTGACCAACAGGGCTTCGACGTTTACCACCCGCTGCACCTGGGCGCCCACTGAAATAAAACCCCGAAAAATCACAAACGTCGGACAATTGCTCCCACACCGAAAGTGCCAGCAACTCAAGCTCTTGCTGCTACTCACCGGACTTTGGCAGTGCATCTACAGCACCACAGACATCGGGGTTCTCCGCTTTCCCTGAACAACAGGGCTTCGACGTTTACCACCAGCTGCACCTGGGCGCCCACTGAAAAAAATAAATGAAAAATCACGAACGTCGGACGATTGCTCCCACACCAAAAGTGCCAGCCAGTCAAGCTCTTGCTGCTCCTCACCGGCCATTCCCAGCGCATCTACAGCACCACCGACACCGGGGCTCCGGGCTTTCCCTGACCAACAGGGCTTCGACGTTTACCACCAGCTGCACCTGGGCGCCCACCTAAAAAAAATCCCCAAAAATCACAAATGTCGGACGATTGCTCCCACACCTTAATTGTCATCGGGTCACGCTACTGATACTCCTCATGGGCCATTGCCAGCGCATCTACAGCCCCACAGACATCGGGGCTCCGGGCTTTCCCTGACCATCAGGGCTTAGAAGTTTACCACCAGCAGAACCTGGGCGCCCACTGAAAGTAAAACCCCGAAGAATCACGAACGTCGGACGATTATTCCCACAGCGAAAGTGCCAGCAACTCAAGTTCCTGCTGCTACTCACCGGACTTTGGCAGTGCATCTACAGCACCACAGACATCGCGGCTCCGGGCTTTCCCTGACCAACTGGGCTTCGACGTTTACCACCAGCTGAACCTGGGCGCCCACTGAAAAAAATAAACGAAAAATAACAAACGTCGGACGATTGGTCCCACAGCGAAAGTGCCAGCCAGTCAAGCTCTTGCTGCTACTCACCGCCCATTGGCAGCGCATCTACAGTACCACAGACATCGGGGCTCCGGGCTTTCCCAGACCAACAGGGCTTCGACATTTACCACCCGCTGCACCTGGTTGACCACTGAAAAAAAACCCTGAAAAATTAAAAACGTCGGACGATTGATCCCACACTGAAAGTGCCAGCAACTGAAGCTCTTGCTGCTCCTCACCGGCCATTGGCAGCGCATCTACAGCACCACAGACATCGCGGCTCTGGGCTTTCCCTGACCAACAGGACTTCGACATTTACCACCAGCTGCACCTAGTTGGCCACTGAAAAAAAACCCTGAAAAATCAAAAACGTCGTACAATTGATCCCACACCGAAAGTGCCAGCCAGTCAAGCTCTTGCAGTTCCTCACCGGCCACTGGCAGGTCATCTACAGCACCACAGACATCGGAGCTCCGGGCTTTCCCTGACCATCAGGGCTTCGACGTTTACCACTCGCTGCACCTGGGCTCCCACTGAAAAAAACCCCGAAAAATCACGAACGTCGGACGATTGCACCCAAACCGAAATTGCCAGCAACACAATCTCTTGCTGCTCCTCACCGGCCATTCCCAGCGCATCTACAGCACCACAGACATCGGGGCTCCGGGCATTCCCTGACGAACAGGGCTTCGAAGTTTACCACCAGCTGAACCTGGGCGCCCACTGGAAAAAAAACCCAAAAAATCACGAACGTCGGACGATTGCTCCCACACCGAAAGTGCCAGCCAGTCAAGCTCTTGCTGCTCCTCACCGGCCATTCCCAGCGCATCTACAGCACCACAGACATCGGGGCTCCGGGCTTTCCCTGACCAACAGGGCTTCGACGTTTACCACCAGCTGCACCTGGGTGCCGCCTGAAAAAAAAACTCCAACAATCACAAATGTCGGACGATTCCTGCCACACCTTAAATGCCAGCCTGTCAAGCTCTTGCTGCTACTCACCGGACATTCCCAGCGCATCTATAGCACCACAGACATCAGGGCTCTGGAATTTCCCTGACGAACAGGGCTTCGACGTTTACCACCAGCTGCACCTGGGCGCCCACTGAAATTAACCCCGAAAAATCACGAACGTCGGACGATTGCTCCCACACCAAAAGTGCCAGCAACTCAAGCTCTTGCTGCTCCTCACCGGACTTTGGCAGTGCATCTACAGCACCACAGACATCGGGGCTCCGGGATTTCCCTGACCAACAGGGCTTCGACGTTTACCACCAGCTGAACCTGGGCGCCCACTGAAAGTAAAACCCCAAAGAATCACGAACGTCGGACGATTGCTCCCACACCGAAAGTGCCAGCAACTCAAGCTCCTGCTGCTCCTCACCGGCCATTCCCAGCGCATCTACAGCACCACAGACATCGGGGCTCCGGGCTTTCCCTGACCACCTGGGCTTCGACGTTTACCACCCGCTGCACCTGGGCGCCCACTGAAAAAAATAAACGAAAAATCACAAACGTCGGACGATTGCTCCCACACCAAAAGTGCCAGCCAGTCAAGCTCTTGCTGCTCCTCACCGCCCATTGGCAGCGCATCGACAGCACCACAGACATCGGGGCTCCGGGCTTTCCCTGACCAACAAGGCTTCGACATTTACCACCAGCTGCACCTGGGCGCCCACTGAAAGTAAAACCCCGAAGAATCACGAACGTCGGACGATTGCTCGCACACCGAAAGTGCCAGCCAGTCAAGCTCTTGCTGCTCCTTACCGGCCATTGCCAGCGCATCTACAGCACCACAGACATCGGGGCTCCGGGCTTTCCCTGATGAACAGGGCTTCGACATTTACCATCAGCTGCACCTGGGCGCCCACTGAAAGTAAAACCCCGAAAAATCACGAACGTCGGACGATTCCTCCCACACCGAAAGTGCCAGCAACTCAAGCTCTTGCTGGTACTCACCGGACTTTGGCAGTGCATCTACAGCACCACAGACATCGGGGTTCTGCGCTTTCCCTGACCAACAGGGCTTCGACATTTACCATCAGCTGCACCTGGGCGCCCACTGAAAGTAAAACCCCGAAAAATCACGAACGTCGGACGATTCCTCCCACACCGAAAGTGCCAGCAACTCAAGCTCTTGCTGGTACTCACCGGACTTTGGCAGTGCATCTACAGCACCACAGACATCGGGGCTCCGGGCTTTCCCTGAACAACAGGGCTTCAACGTTTACCACCAGCTGCACCTGGGCGCCCACTGAAAAAAATAAACGAAAAATCACGAACATCGCACGATTGCTCCCACACCGAAAGTGCCAGCAAATCAAGCTCTTGCTGCTCCTCACCGGCCATTGGCAGCGCAACTACAGCACCACAGACATCGGGGATCCGGGCTTTCCCTGACCAACAGGGAACCACCAACATTTACCACCAGCTGCACCTGGTCACCCACTGAAATAAAACCCCCGAAAATCACGAACGTCCGACGATTGCTCCCACACCCAAAGTGCCAGCCAGTCAAGCTCTTGCTGCTACTCACCGGACTTTGGGAGTGCATCTACAGCACCACAGACATCGGGGCTCCGGGCTTTCCCTGACCAACAGGGCTTCGACATTTACCACCAGCTGCACCTGGGCGCCCACTGAAATAAAACCCCGAAAAATCACGAACGTCGGACGATTCCTCCCACACCGAAAGTGCCAGCAACTCAAGCTCTTGCTGCTACTCACCGGACTTTGGGAGTGCATCTACAGCACCACAGACATCGGGGTTCTACGCTTTCCCTGACCAAGAGGGCTTCGACATTTACCATCAGCTGCACCTGGGCGCCCACTGAAAAAAATAAACGAAAAATCATGAACATCGGACGATTGCTCCCACACCGAAAGTGCCAGCCAGTCAAGCTCTTGCTGCTCCTCACCGGCCATTCCCAGCGCATCTACAGCACCACAGACATCGGGGCTCCGGGCTTTCCCTGACCAACAGGGCTTCGACGTTTACCACCAGCTGAACCTGGGCGCCCACTGAAATAAAACCCCCAAAAATCACGAACGTCGGACGATTGTTCCCACATTGAAAGTGCCAGCCAGTCAAGCTCTTGCTGCTCCTCACCGGCCATTCGCAGCGCATCTACAGCACCACAGACATCGGGGCTCTGCGCTTTCCCTGACCAACAGGGCTTCGACGTTTACCACCAGATGAACCTGGGCGCCCACTGAAAAAAATAAACGAAAAATCACGAACATCGGACGATTGCTCCCACACCGAAAGTGCCAGACAGTCAAGCTCTTGCTGCTACTCACCGCCCATTGGCAGGGCATCTACAGCATCAGAGACATCGGGGCTCCGAGCTTTCCCTGACCAACAGGGCTTCAACGTTTACCACCAGCGGCACCTGGGCGCCCACTGAAATAAAACCCCGAAAAATCACGAACGTCGGACGATTGCTCCCACACCGAAAGTGCCAGCAACTCAAGCTCTTGCTGCTCCTCACCGGCCATTGGCAGCACATCTACAGCACCACAGACATCGGGGCTCCGGGCTTTCCCTGACCAACAGGCCTTCGACGTTTACCACCAGCTGAACCTGGGCGGCCACTGAAAAAAAACCCTGAAAAATGACGAACGTCGGACGATTGCTCCCACACCAAAAGTGCCAGACAGTCAAGCTCTAGCTGCTGAACACCGGCCATTCCCAGCGCATCTACAGCACCACAGACATCGGGGCTCTGGGCTTTCCCTGACCAACAGGGCTTCGACATTTACCACCAGCTGCACCTGGGCGCCCACTGAAATAAAACCCCCAAAAATCACGAACGTCGGACGATTCCTCCCACACCGAAAGTGCCAGCCAGTCAAGCTCTTGCTGCTCCTCACCGGACTTTGGCAGTGCATCTACAGCACCACAGACATCGGGGCTCCGGGCTTTCCCTGACCAACAGGGCTCAGAAGTTTACCAGCAGCTGAACCTGGGCCCCCACTGAAAAAAAACCCTGAAAAATCAAAAACGACGGACGATTGCTCCCACACCGAAAGTGCCAGCCAGTCAAGCTCTTGCTGCTCCTCACCGGCCATTCCCAGCGCATCTACAGCACCACAGACATCGGGGCTCCGGGCTTTCCCTGACGAACAGGGCTTCGACATTTACCACCAGCTGCACCTGGGCGCCCACTGAAAAAAAACCCCGAAAAATCACAAATGTCGGACGATTCCTGCCACATCTTAAATGCCAGCCTGTCAAGCTCTTGCTGCGCCTCACCGCCCATTCCCGGCGCATCTACAGCACCACAGACATCAGGGCTCTGGGCTTTCCCTGACGAACACGGCTTCGACGTTTACCACCCGCTGCACCTGGGCGCCCACTGAAAAAAATAAATGAAAAATCACAAACGTCGGACGATTGCTCCCACAACGAAAGTGCCAGCCAGTCAAGCTCTTGCTGCTCCTCACCAGACTTTGGCAGTGCATCTACAGCACCACAGACATTGGGGTTCTGCGCTTTCCCTGAACAACAGGGCTTCGACGTTTACCACCAGCTGAACCTGGGCGCCCACTGAAAAAAAACCCCGAAAAATCACGAACGTCGGACGATTGCTCCCACACCGAAAGTGCCAGACAGTCAAGCTCTTGCTGCTCCTCACCAGACTTTGGCAGTGCATCTACAGCACCACAGACATTGGGGTTCTGCGCTTTCCCTGAACAACAGGGCTTCGACGTTTACCACCAGGTGCACCTGGGCGCCCACTGAAAAAAAACCCCGAAAAATCACGAACGTCGGACGATTGCTCGCACACCGAAAGTGCCAGACAGTCAAGCTCTTGCTGCTCCTCACCGGCCATTGGCAGCTCATCTACAGCATCACAGATATCGGGGCTGCGGGCTTTCCGTGACCAACAGGGCTTCGACGTTTACCACCAGCTGAACCTGGGCGCCCACTGAAAGTAAGACCCTAAAAAATCACGAACGTCGGACGATTGCTCCCACACCGAAAGTGCCAGCCAGTCAAGCTCTTGCTGCTCCTCACCGGCCATTCCCAGCGCATCTACAGCACCACAGACATCAGGGCTCTGGACTTTCCCTGACGAACACGGCTTTGACGTTTACCACCGGCTGCTCCTGGGCGCCCACTGAAAAGAACCCCCAAAAAATCACGAACATCGGACGATTGCTCCCACACCGAAAGTGCCAGCAACTCAAGCTCTTGCTGCTCCTCAACTCCCATTCCCAGCGCATCTACAGCACCACAGACATCGGGGCTCTGGGCTTTCCCAGACAAACAGGGCTTCGACATTTACCACCAGCTGCACCTGGGCTCCCACTGAAAAGAACCCCGAAAAATCACGAACGTCGGACGATTGCTCCAACACCAAAAGTGCCAGTCAGTCAAGCTCTTACTGCTCCTAACCGGCCATTGGCAGCGCATCTACAGCACCACAGACATCGGGGCTCCGGGCTTTCCCTGACGAACCAGGCTTCGACGTTTACCACCAGCTGCACCTGGGTGCCCCTGAAAAAAATAAACGAAGAATCAAGAACATCGGACGATTGCTCCCACACCGAAAGTGCCAGCCAGTCAAGCTCTTGCTGCTCCTCACCGGTCATTGGCAGCGCATCTACAGTACCACAGACATCGGGGCTCCGGGCTTTCCCTGACCAACAAGGCTTCGACGTTTACCACCAGCTGAACCTGGGCGCCCACTGAAAGTAAAACCCCAAAAAATCACGAACGTCGGACGATTGCTCCCACACCGAAAGTGCCAGCAACTCAAGCTCCTGCTGCTACTCACCGGACTTTGGCAGTGCATCTACAGCACCACAGACGTCGGGGTTCTGCGCTTTCCCTGACCAACAGGGCTTCGACATTTACCACCAGCTGAACCTGGGCGCCCACTGAAAAAAATAAACGAAAAATCACAAACGTCGGACGATTGCTCCCACACCGAAAGTGCCAGCCAGTCAAGCTCTTGCTGCTCCTCACCGGACTTTGGCAACGCATCTACAGCACCACAGACATTTGGCCTCATGGCATTCCCTGACCAACAGGGCTTCGACGTTTACCACCAGCTGCACCTGGGCGCCCACTGAAAAAGAAAACCCAAAAATCACAAATGTCGGACGATTCCTGCCACACCTTAAATGCCAGCCTGTCAAGCTCTGGCTGCCCCTCACCGCCCATTCCCAGCGCATCTACAGCACCACAGACATCGGGGCTCCGGGCTTTCCCTGACCAACAGGGCTTCGACGTTTACCACCAGCTGAACCTGGGCTCCCACTGAAAAGAACCCCCGAAAAATCACGAACATCGGTCGATTGCTCCCACACCGAAAGTGCCAGCAACACAAGCTCTTGCTGCTCCTCACCGGCCGTTCCCAGCGCATCTACAGCACCACAGACATCGGGGCTCCGGGCTTTCCCTGACCAACAGGGCTTAGACGTTTACCACCAGCTGAACCTGGGCGCCCAGTGAATAAAAAACCCCAAAAATCACAAACGTCCGACGATTGCTCCCACACCAAAAGTGCCAGCAACACAAGCTCTTGCTGCTCCTCACCGCCCATTGGCAGCGCATCTACAGCACCACAGACATCGGGGCTCCGAGCTTTCCCTGACCAACAGGGCTTAGAAGTTTACTACCAGCTGAACTTGGGCGCCCACTGGAAAAAAAATCCCCAAATATCACAAACGTCGGACGATTGCTCCCACACCGAAAGTGCCAGCCAGTCAAGCTCTTGCTGCTCCTCACCGGCCATTGGCACCGCATCTACAGCACCACAGACATCACGGCTCCGGGCTTTCCCTGAGCAACAGGGCTTCGACATTTACCACCAGCTGCACCTGGGCGCCCACTGAAATAAATAAACGAAAAATCACAAACGTCGGACGATTGCTCCCACACCTGAAGTGCCAGCAACTCAAGCTCTTGCTGCTCCTCACCGGCCATTGGCAGCGCATCTACAGCACCACAGACATCGGGGCTCCGGGCTTTCCCTGACCAACAGGGCTTCGACGTTTACCACCAGCTGCACCTCGGAGCCCGCTGAAAAAAACCCCGAAAAATCACAAACGTCGGACGATTGCTCCCACACCAAAAGTGCCAGCAACTCAAGCTCTTGCTGCTACTCACCGGACTTTGGCAGTGCATCTACAGCACCACAGACATCGGGGTCCTGCGCTTTCCCTGAACAACAGGGCTTCAACGTTTACCACCAGCTGCACCTGGGCGCCCGCTGAAAAAAACCCCGAAAAATCACAAACGTCGGACGATTGCTCCCACACCGAAAGTGCCAGACAGTCAAGCTCTTACTGCTACTCACCGGACTTTGGCAGTGCATCTACAGCACCACAGACATCGGGGTTCTGCGCTTTCCCTGAACAACAGGGCTTCAACGTTTACCACCAGCTGCACCTGGGCGCCCACTGAAAAAAGTAAACGAAAAATCACGAACATCGCACGATTGCTCCCACACCGAAAGTGCCAGCCAGTCAAGCTCTTGCTGCTCCTCACCGGCCATGGGCAGCGCATCTACAGCACCACAGACATCGGGGCTCCGGGCTTTCCCTGACCAACCGGGCTTCGACATTTACCACCAGCTGCACCTGGGTGCCCCCTGAAAAAAAAAACCCCAAAAATCACAAATATCGGACGATTTCTGCCACACCTTAAATGCCAGCCTGTCAAGCTCTTGCTGCTCCTCACCGGCCATTGGCAGCGCATCTAAAGCACCACAGACATCGGGGCTCCGGGCTTTCCCAGACCAACAGGGCTTCGACATTTACCACCAGCTGCACCTGGGTGCCCCCTGAAAAAAAAACCCCAAAAATCACAAATGTCGGACGATTCCTGTCACACCTTAAATGCCAGCCTGTCAAGCTCTTGCTGCTCCTCACCCGCCATTGGAGGCGCATCTACAGCACCACAGACATCGGGGCTCCGGGCTTTCCCTGACCAACAGGGCTTCAAAGTTTACCACCAGCTGCACCTGGGCGCCCACTGAAAAAAATAAACGAAAAATCACGAACATCGCACGATTGCTCCCACACCGAAAGTGCCAGCAACTCAAGCTCTTGCTGCTACTCACCTCCCATTCCCAGCGCATCTACAGCACCACAGACATCGGGGCTCCGGGCTTTCCCTGACGAACAGGGCTTCGACGTTTACCACCAGCTGAACCTGGGCGCGCACTGGAAAAAAAACCCGAAAAATCACGAACGTCGGACGATTGTTCCCACATTGAAAGTGCCAGCCAGTCAAGCTCTTGCTGCTACTCACCGGCCATTGGCAGCGCATGTACAGCACCACAGACATCGGGGCTCCGGGCTTTCCCTGACCAACAGGGCTTCGACGTTTACCACCCGCTGCACCTGGGCTCCCACTGAAAAGAACACCGAAAAATCACGAACATCGGACGATTGCTCCCACACCGAAAGTGCCAGCAACACAAGCTCTTGCTGCTCCTCACCGGCCGTTCCCAGCACATCTACAGCACCACAGACATCGGGGCTCCGGGCTTTCCCTGACCAACAGGGCTTCGACGTTTACCACCAGCTGAACCTGGGCGCCCACTGAAAAAAATAAACGAAAAATCACGAAGATCAGACGATTGATCCCACAACGAAAGTGCCAGCCAGTCAAGCTCTTGCTGCTCCTCACCGCCCATTCCCAGCGCATCTACAGCACCACAGACATCGGGGCTCCGGGCTTTCCCTGACCAACAGGGCTTCGACATTTACCACCAGCTGAACCTGGGCGCACACTGAAATAAAACCCCGAAAAATCACGAACGTCGGACGATTGCTCCCACAACGAAAGTGCCAGGAACTCAAGCTCTTGCTGCTACTCACCGCCCATTGGCAGCGCATCTACAGCACCACAGACATCGGGGCTCCGGGCTTTCCCTGACCAACAGGGCTTCGACGTTTACCACCAGCTGCACCTGGGCGCCCACTGAAAAAAACCCCGAAAACTCACGAACGTCGGACGATTCCTCCCACACCGAAAGTGCCAGTATGTCAGCCTCTTGCTGCTCCTCACCGGCCATTGGCAGCGCATCTACAGCACCACAGACATCGGGGCTCCGGGCTTTCCCTGACCAACAGGGCTTCGACGTTTACCACCAGCTGAACCTGGGCGCCCACTGAAAAGAACCCCCAAAAAATCACGAACATCGGTCGATTGCTCACACACTGAAAGTGCCAGCAACACAAGTTCTTGCTGCTTCTCACCGGCCATTCCCAGCGCATCTACAGCACCACAGACATCGGGGCTCCGGGCTTTCCCTGACCAACAGGGCTTCGACGTTTACCACCAGCTGCAACTGGGCGCCAACTGAAATAAAACCCCGAAAAATCACGAACGTCGGACGATTCCTCCCACACCGAAAGTGCAAGCAACTCAAGCTCTTGCTGCTACACACCGGACTTTGGCAGTGCATCTACAGCACCACAGACATTGGGGTTCTGCGCTTTCCCTGAACAACAGGGCTTCGACGTTTACCACCATCTGCACCTGGGTGCCCACTGAAAAAAACCGCGAAAAATCACAAACGTCGGACTATTGCTCCCACACTGAAAGTGCCAGCCAGTCAAGCTCTTGCTGCTCCTCACCAGCCATTGGCAGCGCATCTACAGCACCACAGACATCGCGGCTCTGGGCTTTCCCTGACCAACAGGCCTTCGACATTTACCACCAGCTGCACCTAGTTGGCCACTGAAAAAAAACCCTGAAAAATCGAAAACGTCGGACAATTGATCCCACACCCAAAGTGCCAGCCAGTCAAGCTCTTGCAGTTCCTCACCGGCCACTGGCAGCTCATGTACAGCACTACAGACATCGGAGCTCCGGGCTTTCCCTGACCAACAGGGCTTCGACGTTTACCACTCGCTGCACCTAGGCTCCCACTGAAAAGAACCCCGAAATATCACGAACGTCGGACGATTGCACCCACACCGAAAGTGCCAGCGACACAAGCTCTTGCTGCTCCTCACCGGCCATTCCCAGCGCATCTACAGCACCACAGACATCGGGGCTCCGGGCTTTCCCTGACCAACAGGGCTTCGATGTTTACCACCAGCTGCACCTGGGCGCCCACTGAAATAAAACCCTGAAAAATCACGAACGTCGGACGATTCCTCCCACACCGAAAGTGCCAGCCAGTCAAGCTCTTGCTGCTACTCACCGGACTTTGGCAGTGCATCTACAGCACCACAGACATCGGGGTTCTACGCTTTCCCTGACCAAGAGGGCTTCGACATTTACCATCACCTGCACCTGGGTGCCCACTGAAAAAAACCCCGAAAAATCACAAACGTCGGACTATTGCTCCCACACTGAAAGTGCCAGCCAGTCAAGCTCTTGCTGCTCCTCACCGCCCATTGGCAGCGCATCTACAGCACCACAGACATCGGGGCTCCGGGCTTTCCCTGACCAACAGGGCTTCGACATTTACCACCAGCTGAACCTGGGCGCCCACTTAAAAAAATAAAAGAAAAATCACGAACATCGGACAATTGCTCCCACACCAAAAGTGCCAGCCAGTCAAGCTCTTGCTGCTCCTCACCGGCCATTCCCAGCGCATCTACAGCACCACAGACATCGGGGCTCCGGGCTTTCCCTGACCAACAGGGCTTCGACGTTTACCACCAGCTGCACCTGGGCGCCCACTGAAATAAAACCCCCAAAAATCACGAACATCGGACAATTGCTCCCACACCAAAAGTGCCAGCCAGTCAAGCTCTTGCTGCTCCTCACCGGCCATTCCCAGCGCATCTACAGCACCACAGACATCGGGGCTCCGGGCTTTCCCTGACCAACAGGGCTTCGACGTTTACCACTCGCTGCACCTGGGCTCCCACTGAAAAGAACCCCGAAAAATCACGAACGTCGGACGATTGCACCCACACCGAAAGTGCCAGCAACACAAGCTCCTGCTGTTCCTCACCGGCCATTCGCAGCGCATCTACAGCACCACAGACATCGGGGCTCCGGGCTTTCCCTGACAAACAGGGCTTCGACGTTTACCACCAGCTGCACCTGGGCGCCCACTGGAAAAAAAACCCGAAAAATCACGAACGTCAGACGATTGCTCCCACACCGAAAGTGCCAGCAACTCAAGCTCTTGCTGCTCCTCACCGGACAGTGGCAGTGCATCTACAGCACCACAGACATTGGGGCTCCGGGCTTTCCCTGACCAACAGGCCTTCGACGTTTACCACTCGCTGAACCTGGGCTCCCACTGAAAAGAACCCCGAAAAATCACGAACGTCGGACGATTGCTCCCACACCAAAAGTGCCAGCCAGTCAAGCTCTTGCTGCTGAACACCGGCCATTCCCAGCGCATCTACATCACCACAGACATCGGGGCTCCGGGCTTTCCCTGACCAACAGGTCTTAGAAGTTTACCACCAGCTGAACCTGGGCGCCCACTGAAATAAAACCCCGAAAAATCACGAACGTCCGACGATTGCGCCCACACCCAAAGTGTCAGCCAGTCAAGCTCTTGCTGCTGCTCACCGGACTTTGGCAGTGCAT
Organism: Chlamydotis macqueenii; assembly: GCF_036417535.1. Classification (NCBI taxonomy): domain Eukaryota; kingdom Metazoa; phylum Chordata; class Aves; order Otidiformes; family Otididae; genus Chlamydotis; species Chlamydotis macqueenii. The sequence goes on from NW_028239219.1 coordinate 70,891, forward strand.
CTACAGCACCACAGACATCGGGGCTCCGGGCTTTCCCTGACCATCAGGGCTTCGACATTTACCACCAGCTGCACCTCGGCTCCCACTGAAATAAAAGCCCGAAAAATCACGAACGTCGGACGATTGCTCCCACAACGAAAGTGCCAGCCAGTCAAGCTCTTGCTGCTCCTCACCGCCCATTCCCAGCGCATCTACAGCACCACAGACATCGGGGCTCCGGGCTTTCCCTGACGAACAGGGCTTCGACGTTTACCACCAGCTGAACCTGGGCGCCCACTGGAAAAAAAACGCGAAAAATCACGAACGTCGGACGATTGTTCCCACATTGAAAGTGCCACCAAATCAAGCTCTTGCTGCTCCTCACCGGCCATTGGCAGCGCATCTACAGCACCACAGACATCGCGGCTCCGGGCTTTCCCTGACCATCAGGGCTTCGATATTTACCACCAGCTGCACCTGGGCGCCCACTGAAATAAAACCCCGAAAAATCACAAACGTCGGACGATTGCTCCCACAACGAAAGTGCCAGCAACTCAAGCTCTTGCTGCTCCTCACCGGAGAGTGGCAGCGCATCTACAGCACCACAGACATCGGGGCTCCGGGCTTTCCCTGACCAACAGGGCTTCGACGTTTACCACCAGCTGCACGTGGGCGCCCACTGAAAAAAATAAACGAAAAATCATGAATATCGGACGATTGCTCCCACACCGAAACTGCGAGCAACTCAAGCTCTTGCTGCTACTCACCGCCCATTGGCAGCGCATCTACAGCACCACAGACATCGGGGCTCCGGGCTTTCCCTGACCAACAGGGCTTCAACGTTTACCACCAGCTGCACCTGGGCGCCCACTGAAAGTAAAACCCCGAAAAATCACGAACATCGGACGATTGCTCCCACACCGAAAGTGCCAGCAACACAAGCTCTTGCTGCTCCTCACCGCCCATTCCCAGCGCATCTACAGCACCACAGACATCGCGGCTCGGGGCTTTCCCTCACCAACAGGGCTTCGACATTTACCACCAGCTGCACCTGGTTACCCACTGAAAAAAAACCCTGAAAAATCAAAAACGTCAGACGATTCGTCCCACACTGAAAGTGCCAGCAACTCAAGCTCTTGCTGCTCCTCACCGGCCATTCCCAGTGCATCTACAGCACCACAGACATCGCGGCTCTGGGCTTTCCCTGACCAACAGGCCTTCGACATTTACCACCAGCTGCACCTAGTTGGTCACTGAAAAAAAACCCTGAAAAATCAAAAACGTCGTACAATTGATCCGACACCGAAAGTGCCAGCCAGTCAAGCTCTTGCTGCTCCTCACCGGCCATTCCCAGCGCATCTACAGCACCACAGACATCGGAGCTCCGGGCTTTCCCTGACCAACAGGGCTTCGACGTTTACCACTCGCTGCACCTGGGCTCCCACTGAAAAAAACCCCAAAAAATCACGAACGTCGGACGATTGCACCCAAACCGAAATTGCCAGCAACACAATCTCTTGCTGCTCCTCACCGGCCATTCCCAGCGCATCTACAGCACCACAGACATCGGGGCTCCGGGCTTTCCCTGACCAACAGGGCTTCGACGTTTACCACCAGCTGAACCTGGGCGCCCACTGGAAAAAAAACCCAAAAAATCACGAACGTCGGACGATTGTTCCCACATTGAAAGTGCCAGCCAGTCAAGCTCTTGCTGCTCCTCACCGGGCATTGGCAGCGCATCTACAGCACCACAGACATCGGGACTCCGGGCTTTCCCTGACCAACTGGGCTTCGACGTTTACCACCAGGTGCACCTGGGCGCCCACTGAAAAAAATAAACGAAAAATCACGAACGTCGGACGATGGCTCCCACACCGAAAGTGCCAGCCAGTCAAGCTCTTGCTGCTCATCACCGGCCATTCCCAGCGCATCTACAGCACCACAGACATCGGGGCTCCGGGCTTTCCCTGACCAACAGGGCTTCGACGTTTACCACCAGCTGCACCTGGGTGCCGCCTGAAAAAAAAACTCCAAAAATCACAAATGTCGGACGATTCCTGCCACACCTTAAATGCCAGCCTGTCAAGCTCTTGCTGCTACTCACCGGACATTCCCAGCGCATCTATAGCACCACAGACATCAGGGCTCTGGAATTTCCCTGACGAACAGGGCTTCGACGTTTACCACCAGCTGCACCTGGGCGCCCACTGAAAAAAAAACCGCAAAAATCACGAACGTCGGACGATTGCACCCACAACGAAAGTGCCAGCATGTGAGCCTCTTGCTGCTCCTCACCGGCTATTGGCAGCGCATCTACAACACCACAGACATCGGGGCTCTGCGCTTTCCCTGACCAACAGGCCTTCGACGTTTACCACCAGTTGAACCTGGGCGCCCACTGAAAAAAATAAACGAAAAATCACGAACGTCGGACGATTGCTCCCACACCGAAAGTGCCAGCAAGTCAAGCTCTTGCTGCTCCTCATCGCCCATTGGCAGCGCATCTACAGCACCACAGACATCGGGGCTCTGGGCTTTCCCTGACGAACCGGGCTTCGACATTTACCACCAGCTGCACCTGGGTGCCCCCTGAAAAAAAAACCCCAAAAAACACAAATGTCGGACGATTCCTGCCACACCTTAAATGCCAGCCTGTCAAGCTCTTGCTGCTCCTCACCGGCCATTCCCAGCGCATCTACAGCACCACAGACATCAGGGCTCTGGACTTTCCCTGACGAACAGGGCTTCGACATTTACCACCAGCTGCACCTGGGCTCCCACTGAAAAAAAACCCTGAAAAATCAAAAACGTCGGACGATTGCTCCCACACCGAAAGTGCCAGCCTGTCAAGCTCTTGCTGCTCCTCACCGGCCATTGGCAGCGCATCTACAGCACCACAGACATCGGGGCTCCGGGCTTTCCCTGACCAACAGGGCTTCGACGTTTACCACTCGCTGCAGCTGGGCTCCCACTGAAAAGAACCCCGAAAAATCACGAACGTCGGACGATTGCTCCCACACCGAAAGTGCCAGCCTGTCAAGCTCTTGCTGCTCCTCACCGGACTTTGGCAGTGCATCTACAGCACCACAGACATCGGGGCTCCGGGCTTTCCCTGACCAACAGGGCTTCGACATTTACCACCAGCTGCACCTGGGTGCCCCCTGAAAAAAAAACCCCAAAAATCACGAACGTCGGACGATTCCTGCCACACCTTAAATGCCAGCCTGTCAAGCTCTTGCTGCTCCTCACCGGCCATTCCCAGCGCATCTACAGCACCACAGACATCGGGGCTCTGGGCTTTCCCTGACCAACAGGCCTTCGATGTTTACCACCTACTGAACCTGGGCGCCCAGTGAATAAAAATCCCCAAAAATCACAAACGTCCGACGATTGCTCCCACACTGAAAGTGCCAGCAACTGAAGCTCCTGCTGCTCCTCACCGCCCATTCCCAGCGCATCTACAGCACCACAGACATCGGGGCTCCGGGCTTTCCCTGACCAACAGGGCTTCGACGTTTACCACTCGCTGAACCTGGGCTCCCACTGAAAAGAACCCCAAAAAATCACGAACGTCGGACGATTGCTCCCACACCAAAAGTGCCAGACAGTCAAGCTCTAGCTGCTGAACACCGGCCATTCCCAGCGGATCTACAGCACCACAGACATCGGGGCTCCGGGCTTTCCCTGACCAACAGGGCTTCGACGTTTACCACCAGCTGCACCTGGGCGCCCACTGAAATAAAACCCCGAAAAATCACAAACGTCAGACGATTGCTCCCACACCCAAAGTGCCAGCCAGTCAAGCTCTTGCTGCTCCTCACCGGCCATTGGCAGCGCATCTACAGCACCACAGATATCGGGGCTCCGAGCTTTCCCTGACCGACAGGGCTTCAACGTTTACCACCAGCTGCACCTCGGAGCCCGCTGAAAAAAACCCCGAAAAATCACGAACGTCGGACGATTCCTCCCACACCGAAAGTGCCAGCAACTCAAGCTCTTGCTGCTACTCACCGGCCATTCCCAGTGCATCTACAGCACCACAGACATCGGGGTTCTGCGCTTTCCCTGAACAACAGGGCTTCGACATTTACCACTAGCTGCACCTGGGTGCCCCCTGAAAAAAAAACCCCAAAAATCACAAATGTCAGACGATTCCTGCCACACCTTAAATGCCAGCCAGCCAAGCTATTGCTGCTACTCACCGCCCATTGGCAGCGCATCTACAGCACCACAGGTATCGGGGCTCCGAGCTTTCCCTGACCAACAGGGCTTCGACGTTTACCACCAGCTGAACCTGGGCGCCCACTGAAATAAAACCCCGAAAAATCACGAACGTCGGACGATTGCTCCCACACCTTAAATGCCAGCCTGTCAAGCTCTTGCTGCTACTCACCGCCCATTCCCAGCGCATCTACAGCACCACAGACATCAGGGCTCTGGACTTTCCCTGACCAACAGGGCTTCAACGTTTACCACCAGCTGAACCTGGGCGCCCACTGAAAAGAACCCCGAAAAATCACGAACGTCGGACAATTGCTCCCACACCGAAAGTGCCAGCAACTCAAGCTCTTGCTGCTCCTCAGCGGCCATTCCCAGCGCATCTACAGCACCACAGACATCGGGGCTCTACGCTTTCCCTGACCAACAGGGCTTCGACGTTTACCACCCGCTGCACCTGGGCGCCCACTGAAATAAAACCCCGAAAAATCACGAACGTCGGACAATTGCTCCCACACCAAAAGTGCCAGCAACACAAGCTCTTGCTGCTCCTCACCGGCCATTCCCAGCGCATCTACAGCACCACAGACATCGGGGCTCTACGCTTTCCCTGACCAACAGGGCTTCGACGTTTACCACCAGCTGAACCTGGGCGCCCACTGAAATAAAACCCCGAAAAATCACGAACGTCGGACGATTGCTCCCACACCGAAAGTGCCAGCAACTCAAGCTCTTGCTGCTACTCACCGGACTTTGGCAGTGCATCTACAGCACCACAGACATCGGGGTTCTCCGCTTTCCCTGAACAACAGGGCTTCGACGTTTACCACCAGCTGCACCTGGGCGCCCACTGAAAAAAATAAATGAAAAATCACGAACGTCGGACGATTGCTCCCACACCAAAAGTGCCAGCCAGTCAAGCTCTTGCTGCTCCTCACCGGCCATTCCCAGCGCATCTACAGCACCACCGACACCGGGGCTCCGGGCGTTCCCTGACCAACAGGGCTTCGACGTTTACCACCAGCTGAACCTGGGCGCCCACTGAAATAAAAGCCCGAAAAATCACGAACGTCGGACGATTGCTCCCACACCGAAAGTGCCAGCCAGTCAAGCTCTTGCTGCTCCTGACCGGACTTTGGCAGCGCATCTACAGCACCACAGACATCGGGGTCCTGCGCTTTCCCTGACCAACAGGGCTTTGACGTTTACCACTAGCTGAACCTGGGCGCCCCCTGAAAAAAAACCCTGAAAAATGACGAACGTCGGACGATTGCTCCCACACCGAAAGTGCCAGCCAGTCAAGCTCTTGCTGCTCCTCAGGGGACAGTGGCAGTGCATCTACAGCACCACAGACATCGGGGCTCCGGGCTTTCCCTGACCAACAGGGCTTCGACGTTTACCACCAGCTGCACCTGGGCGCCCACTGAAAAAAAACCCTGAAAAATGACGAACGTCGGACGATTGCTCCCACACCAGAATTGCCAGACAGTCAAGCTTTTGCTGCTCCTCCCCGGCCATTGGCAGCGCATGTACAGCACCACAGACATCGGGGCTCCGGGCTTTCCCTGACGAACAGGGCTTCGACATTTACCACCTGCTGCACCTGGGCACCCACTGAAATAAAACCCCGAAAAATCACGAACGTCGGACGATTGCTCCCACACCAAAAGTGCCAGCAACTCAAGCTCTTGCTGCTCCTCACCTCCCATTCCCAGCGCATCTACAGCACCACAGACATCGGGGCTCTGGGCTTTCCCTGACAAACAGGGCTTCGACGTTTACCACCAGCTGCACCTGGGCGCCCGCTGAAAAAAATAAAAGAAAAATCACGAACGTCGGACGATTGCTCCCACACCAAAAGTGCCAGCCAGTCAAGCTCTTGCTGCTCCTCACCGGCCATTCCCAGCGCATCTACAGCACCACAGACATCGCGGCTCCGGGCTTTCCCTGACCAACAGGGCTTCGACGTTTACCACCAGCTGCACCTGGTTGCCCACTGAAAAAAAAACCCTGAAAAATCAAAAACGTCGGACGATTGATCCCACACCGAAAGTGCCAGCCTGTCAAGCTCTTGCTGTTCCTCACCGGCCATTGGCAGCGCATCTACAGCACCACAGACATCGGGGCTCTGGGCTTTCCCGGACCAACAGGGCTTCGACGTTTACCACCAGCTGAGCCTGGGCGCCAACTGAAAAGAACCCCGAAAAATCACGAACATCGGACGATTGCTCCCACACCGAAAGTGCCAGCAACTCAAGCTCTTGCTGCTCCTCACCGGACTTTGGCAGCGCATCTACAGCACCACAGACATCGGGGCTCCGGGCTTTCCCTGACCAACAGGGCTTCGACGTTTACCACTCGCTGAACCTGGGCTCCCACTGAAAAGAACCCCGAAAAATCACGAACATCGGACAATTGCTCCCACACCGAAAGTTCCAGCAACTCAAGCTCTTGCTGCTCCTCACCGGCCACTGGCAGCGCATCTACAGCACCACAGACATCCGGGCTCTGGGCTTTCCCTGACAAACAGGGCTTCGATGTTTACCACCAGCTGAACCTGGGCGCCCACTGAAATAAAACCCCGAAAAATCACAAACGTCGGACGATTCCTCCCACACAGAAAGTGCCAGCAACTCAAGCTCTTGCTGTTCCTCACCGGACTTTGGCAGTGCATCTACAGCACCACAGACATCGCGGCTCCGGGCTTTCCCTGACCAACAGGGCTTCGACGTTTACCACCAGCTGCACCTGTGCGCCCACTGAAAAAAACCCCGAAAAATCACAAACGTCGGACGATTGCTCCCACACCAAAAGTGCCAGCCAGTCAAGCTCTTGCTGTTCCTCACCGGACTTTGGCAGTGCATCTACAGCACCACAGACATCGTGGCTCCGGGCTTTCCCTGACCAACAGGCCTTCGACATTTACCACCAGCTGCACCTGGGCGCCCACTGAAATAAAACCCCGAAAAATCACGAACGTCGGACGACTGCTCCCACACCCAAAGTGCCAGCCAGTCAAGCTCTTGCTGCTCCTCACCGGACAGTGGCAGTGCATCTACAACACCACAGACATCGGGGCTCCGGGCTTTCCCTGACCAACAGGGCTTCGACGTTTACCACTCGCTGAACCTGGGCTCCCACTGAAAATAACCCCGAAAAATCACGAACGTCGGACGATTGCTCCCACAACGAAAGTGCCAGCCAGTCAAGCTCTTGCTGCTCCTCACCGGCCATTCCCAGCGCATCTACAGCACCACAGACATCGGGGCTCCGGGCTTTCCCTGACCAACAGGGCTTCGACGTTTACCACCAGCTGCACATGGGCGCCCACTAAAAAAAATAAACGAAATATCACGAACATCAGACGATTCCTGCCACACCTTAAATGCCAGCCAGTCAAGCTCATGCTGCTTCTCACCAGCCGTTCCCAGCGCATCTACAGCACCACAGACATCGGGGCTCCGGGCTTTCCCTGACCAACAGGGCTTCGACGTTTACCACCAGCTGCACCTGGGCGCCCACTGAAATAAAACCCCGAAAAATCACGAACGTCGGACAATTGCTCCCACACCGAAAGTGCCAGACAGTCAACCTCTAGCTGCTCCTCACCGGGCATTACCAGCGCATCTACAGCACCACAGACATCGCGGCTCCGGGCTTTCCCTGACCAACAGGGCTTCGACATTTACCACCAGCTGCACATGGGCGCCCACTGAAAAAAAAACCCTAAAAAATCAAAAACGTCGGACAATTGCTCCCACACCGAAAGTGCCAGCCAGTCAAGCTCTTGCTGCTCCTCCCCAGCCATTGGCAGCGCATCTACAGCACCACAGACATCGGGGCTCCGGGCTTTCCCTGACCAACAGGGCTTCGACGTTTACCACCAGCTGAACCTGGGCGCCCACTGAAAAGAACCCCGAAAAATCACGAACGTCGGACGATTGCTCCCACACCGAAATTGCCAGCCAGTCAAGCTGTAGGTGCTCCTCACCTTCCATTCCCAGCGCATCTACAGCACCACAGACATCGGGGCTCCGGGCGTTCCCTGACCAACAGGGCTTAGAAGTTTATTACCAGCTGAACCTAGGCGCCCACTGGAAAAAAAATCCCCAAATATCATGAACGTCGGACGATTGCTATCACACCAAAAGTGCCAGCCACTCAAGCTCTTGCTACCCCTCACCGGCCATTCCCAGCGCATCTACAGCACCACAGACATCGGGGCTCCGGGCTTTCCCTGACCAACAGGGCTTCGACGTTTACCACCAGCTGCACCTGGGCTCCCACTGAAATAAAACCCCGAAAAATCACGAACGTCGGACGATTGCTCCCACACCAAAAGTGCCAGCAACTCAAGCTCTTGCTACCCCTCACCGGCCATTCCCAGCGCATCTACAGCACCACAGACATCGGGGATCCGGGCTTTCCCTGACCAACAGGGCTTCGACGTTTACCACCAGTTGCACCTGGGCACCCACTGAAAAAAAAAACCCCCAAAATCACAAACATCAGACGATTGCTCCCACACCGAAAGTGCCAGCCAGTCAAGCTCTTTGTGCTTCTCACCGGCCATTGGCGGCGCATCTACAGCACCACAGACATCGGGGCTCCGGGCTTTCCCTGACCAACAGGGCTTTGACGTTATACCACCCGCTGCACCTCGGCACCCACTGAAAAAAATAAACGAAAAATCATGAACATCGGACGATTGCTCCCACACCGAAAGTGCCAGCAACACAAGCTCTTCCTGCTCCTGACCGCCCATTCCCAGCGCATCTAGAGCACCACAGACATCGCGGCTCCGGGCTTTCCCTGACCAACAGGCCTTTGACATTTACCACCAGCTGCACCTGGTTGCCCACTGAAAAAAACCCCTAAAAATCAGGAACATCGGACGATTGCTCCCACATTGAAAGTGCCAGCAACACAAGCTCTTGCTGCTGCTCACTGCCCATACCCAGCGGATCTACAGCACCACAGACATCGGGGCTCCGGGCTTTCCATGACCAACAGGGCTTAGACGTTTACCAGCAGCTGCACCTGGGCACCCACTGAAAAAAAACCTTGAAAAATCACGAAGATCGGACGATTTCTCCCACACCGAAAGTGCCAGCCAGTCAGGCTCTTGCTGCTAATCACCGCCCATTCCCAGCGCATCTACAGTACCACAGACATTTGGGCTCCGGACTTTCCCTGACTAACAGCACTTCGACGTTTACCACCAGCTGAACATGGGTGCCCATTAAAAAAAAAACCCGAAAAAAACACAAACGTCGGACGATTGCTCCCACACCGAAAGTGCCAGCCAGTCAAGCTCTTGCTGCTCCTCACCGGCCATTGGAAGCGCATCTACAGCACCACAGACATCGGGGCTCCGGGCTTTCCCTGACCAACAGGGCTTCGACGTTTACCACCAGCTGCACCTGGGCTCCCACTGAAAAGAACCCCGAAAAATCAGAAACGTCGGACGATTGCTCCCACACCAAAAGTGCCAGCCAGTCAAGCTCTTGGTGCTTCTCACCAGCCATTCCCAGCGCATCTACAGCACCACAGATACCGGGGCTCCGGGCTTTCCCTGACCAACAGGGCTTCGACGTTTACCACCAGCTGCACCTGGGCGCCCACTGAAATAAAACCCCGAAAAATCACGAACGTCGGACGATTGCTCCCACACCAAAAGTGCCAGCAACTCAAGCTCTTGCTGCTCCTCACCGGCCATTCCCAGCGCATCTACAGCACCACAGACATCGCGGCTCCGGGCTTTCCCTGACCAACAGGGCTTCGACATTTACCACCAGGTGCACCTGGGCGCCCACTGAAAAAAATAAACGAAAAATAACAAAAGTCGGACGATTGCTCCCACACCGAAAGTGCCAGCCAGTCAAGCTCTTGCTGCTCCTCACCGGCCATTGGAGGCGCATCTACAGCACCACAGACATCGGGGCTCCAGGCTTTCCCTGACCAACAGGTCTTCGACGTTTACCACCCGCTGCACCTGGGCTCCCACTGAAAAGAACCCCGAAAAATCACAAACGTCGGACGATTGCTCCCACACCAAAAGTGCCAGCCAGTCAAGCTCTTCCTGCTCCTCACCGGGCATTGGCAGTGCATCTACAGCACCACAGATATCAGGGCTCCGGGCTTTCCCTGACTAACAGGGATTCGACGTTTACCACCCGCTGCACCTGGGCTCCCACTGAAAAGAACCCCGAAAAATCACGAACATCGGACGATTACTCCCACACCGAAAGTGCCAGCAACTCAAGCTCTTGCTGCTACTCACCGGCCATTCCCAGCGCATCTACAGCACTACAGACATCGGGGCTCCGGGCTTTCCCTGACCAACAGGGCTTCGACGTTTACCACCAGCTGCAGCTGGGCGCACACTGAAAAAAAACCCTGAAACATCAAAAACGTCGGACGATTGCTCCCACACCGAAAGTGCCAGCCTGTCAAGCTCTTGCTGCTCCTAACCAGCCATTCCCAGCGCATCTACAGCACCACAGACATCGGGGCTCCGGGCTTTCCCTGACCAACAGGGCTTCGACGTTTACCACCAGCTGCAGCTGGGCGCACACTGAAAAAAAACCCTGAAACATCAAAAACGTCGGACGATTGCTCCCACACCGAAAGTGCCAGCCTGTCAAGCTCTTGCTGCTCCTCACCAGCCATTCCCAGCGCATCTACAGCACCACAGACATCGGGGCTCCGGGCCTTCCCTGACCAACAGGGCTTCGACGTTTACCACCAGCTGCACCTGGGCACCCACTGAAAAAAAACCCTGAAAAATCAAAAACGTCGGACGATTGCTCCCACACCGAAAGTACCAGCAACACAAGCTCTTGCTGCTCCTCACGGGCCATTCCCAGCGCATCTACAGCACAACAGACATCGGGGCTCCGGGCTTTCCCTGACCAACAGGGCTTAGACGTTTACCACCAGCTGAACCGGGGCGCCCAGTGAAATAAAACCCCGAAAAATCACGAACGTCGGACGATTGCTCCCACACCGAAAGTGCCAGCAACATAAGCTCTTGCTTCTCCTCACCGGCCATTCCCAGCGCATCTACAGCACCACAGACATCGGGGCTCCGGGCTTTCCCTGACCAACAGGGCTTCGACGTTTACAACTAGCTAAACCTGGGCTCCCACTGGAAAAAATAAACGAAAAATCACGAACATCGGACTATTACTCCCACACCGAAAGTGCCAGCCTGTCAAGCTCTTGCTGCTCCTCACCGGCCATTCCCAGCGCATCTACAGCATCACAGATATCGGGGCTCCGACCTTTCCCTGACCAACAGGGCTTCGACGTTTACCACCAGCTGCACCTGGGCGCCCACTGAAATAAAACCCCCAAAAATCACGAACGTCCGACGATTGCTCGCACACCCAAAGTGCCAGCCAGTCAAGCTCTTGCTGCTCCTCACCGGCCATAGGCAGCACATCTACAGCAGCACAGACATCGGGGCTCCGGGCTTTCCCTGACCAACAGGGCTTCAACGTTTACCACCAGCTGAACCTGGGCGCCCAGTGAATAAAAATCCCCAAAAATCACAAACGTCCTAAGATTGCTCCCACACCGAAAGTGCCAGCAACTCAAGCTCTTGCTGCTCCTCACCGTCCATTGGCAGCGCATCTACAGCACCACAGACATCGGGGCTCCGGGATTTACCTGACCAACAGGGCTTCGACATTTACCACCAGCTGCACCTGGGCGCCCACTGAAATAAAACCCCGAAAAATCACGAACGTCGGACGATTGCTCCCACACTGAAAGTTCCAGCAACTCAAGCTCTTGCTGCTACTCACCTCCCATTCCCAGCGCATCTACAGCACCACAGACATCGGGGCTCCGGGCTTTCCCTGACCAACTGGGCTTCGACGTTTACCACCAGCTGAACCTGGGCCCCCACTGAAATAAAACCCCCAAAAATCATGAACGTCGGACGATTGATCGCACACCGAAAGTGCCAGCCAGTCAAGCTCTTGCTGCTCCTCACCGGCCATTGCCAGCCCATCTACAGCCCCACAGACATCGGGGCTCCGGGCTTTCCCTGATGAACAGGGCTTCGACGTTTACCACCCACTGCACCTGGGCGCCCACTGAAAAAAATAAACGAAAAATCACAAACGTCGGACAATTGCTCCCACACCGAAAGTGCCAGCCAGTCAAGCTCTTGCTGCTACTCACCTCCCATTCCCAGCGCATCTACAGCACCACAGACATCGGGGCTCCGGGCTTTCCCTGACCAACAGGGCTTCGACGTTTACCACCAGCTGCACCTGGGCGCCCACTGAAATAAAACCCCGAAAAATAACAAACGTCGGACGATTGCTCCCACACCGAAAGTGCCAGCCAGTCAAGCTCTTGCTGCTCCTCACCGGCCATTGGCAGCGCATCTACAGCACCACAGACATCGGGGCTCCGAGCTTTCCCTGACCAACAGGGCTTCGACGTTTACCACCAGCTGCACCTGGGCTCCCACTAAAAAAAAACCCCGAATAATCACAAACATCGGACGATTGCTCCCACACCAAAAGTGCCAGCCAGTCAAGCTCTTGCTGCTCCTCACCGGCCATTGGCAGCGCATCTACAGCACCACAGACATCGGGGCTCCGAGCTTTCCCTGACCAACAGGGCTTCGACGTTTACCACTCGCTGAACCTGGGCACCCACAGAAAGTAAAACCCCGAAAAATCACGAACGTCGGACGATTGCTCCCACACCGAAAGTGCCAGCCTGTCAAGCTCTTGCTGCTCCTCACCGGCAATTGGCCGCGCATCTACAGCACGACAGACATCGGGGCTCCGGGCTTTCCCTGACCAACAGGGCTCAGAAGTTTACCACCAGCTGAACCTGGGCGCCCACTGAAAAAAAACCCTGAAAAATTAAAAACGACGGACGATTGCTCCCACACCGAAAGTGCCAGCCAGTCAAGCTCTTGCTGCTGCTCACCGGCCATTGGCAGCGCATGTACAGCACCACAGACATCGGGGCTCCGGGCTTTCCCTGACCAACAGGCCTTCGACATTTACCATCAGCTGCACCTGGGCGCCCACTGAAAAAAATAACGAAATATCACGAACATCAGACGATTGCTCCCACACCGAAAGTGCCAGCAACTCAAGCTCATGCTGCTTCTCACCGGACTTTGGCAGTGCATCTACAGCACCACAGACATCGCGGCTCCGGGCTTTCCCTGACCAACAGGGCTTCGACGTTTACCACCAGCTGCACCTGCGCTCCCACTGAAAAAAAACCCCGAAAAATCACGAACGTCGGACGATTACTCCCACACCGAAAGTGCCAGCAACTCAAGCTCATGCTGCTTCTCACCGGACTTTGGCAGTGCATCTACAGCACCACAGACATCGGGGCTCCGGGCTTTCCCTGACCAACAGGGCTTCGATGTTTACCACCAGCTGCACCTGGGCGCCCACTGAAAAAAAACCCCGAAAAATCACAAACGTTGGACGATTCCTGCCACACCTTAAATGCCAGCCTGTCAAGCTCTTGCTGCTCCTCACCGCCCATTCCCAGCGCATCTACAGCACCACAGACATCGCGGCTCCGGGCTTTCCCTGACCAACAGGGCTTCGACGTTTACCACCAGCTGAACCTGGGCGCCCACTGAAAAGAACCCCGAAAAATCACGAACGTCGGACAATTGCTCCCACACCAAAAGTGCCAGCAACACAAGCTCTTGCTGCTTCTCAGCGGCCATGGGCAGCGCATCTACAGCGCCACAGACATCGGGGCTCCGGGCTTTCCCTGACCAACAGGGCTTTGACTGTTACCACCAGCTGCACCTGGGCTCCCACTGAAAAAAAACCCCGAATAATCACAAACGTCGGACGATTGCTCCCACACCCAAAGTGCCAGCCAGTCAAGCTCTTGCTGCTCCTCACCGGCCATTCCCAGCGCATCTACAGCACCACAGACATCGGGGCTCTACGCTTTCCCTGACCAACAGGGCTTCGACGTTTACCACCCGCTGCACCTGGGCGCCCACTGAAATAAAACCCCGAAAAATCACGAACGTCGGACAATTGCTCCCACACCGAAAGTGCCAGCAACTCAAGCTCTTGCTGCTACTCACCGGACTTTGGCAGTGCATCTACAGCACCACACACATCGGGGTTCTCCGCTTTCCCTGAACAACAGGGCTTCGACGTTTACCACCAGCTGCACCTGGGCGCACACTGAAAAAAATAAATGAAAAATCACGAACGTCGGACGATTGCTCCCACACCAAAAGTGCCAGCCAGTCAAGCTCTTGCTGCTCCTCACCGGCCATTCCCAGCGCATCTACAGCACCACAGACATCAGGGCTCTGGACTTTCCGTGACGATCAGGGCTTCGACGTTTACCACCAGCTGCACCTGGGCTCCCACTGAAAAGAACCCCGAAAAATCACGAACGTCGGACGATTACTCCCACACCGAAAGTGCCAGCAACTCAAGCTCCTGCTGCTCCTCACCGGCCATTCCCAGCGCATCTACAGCACCACAGACATCGGGGCTCCGGGCTTTCCCTGACCAACTGGGCTTCGACGTTTACCACCCGCTGCACCTGGGCGCCCACTGAAAAAAATAAACGAAAAATCACAAACGTCAGACGATTGCTCCCACAACGAAAGTGCCAGCCAGTCAAGCTCTTGCTGCTCCTCACCGGCCATTCCCAGCGCATCTACAGCACCACAGACATCGGGGCTCCGGGCTTTCCCTGACCAACAGGGCTTCGACATTTACCACCAGCTGCACCTGGGCGCCCACTGAAATAAAACCCCGAAAAATCACGAACGTCGGACGATTGCTCCCACAACGAAAGTGCCAGCCTGTCAAGGTCTTGCTGCTCCTCACCGCCCATTGGCAGCGCATCTACAGCACCACAGACATCGGGGCTCCGGGCTTTCCCTGACCAACAGGGCTTCGACATTTACCACCAGCTGCACCTGGGCGCCCACTGAAAGTAAAACCCCGAAGAATCACGAACGTCGGACGATTGCTCGCACACCGAAAGTGCCAGCCAGTCAAGCTCTTGCTGCTCCTTACCGGCCATTGCCAGCCCATCTACAGCACCACAGACATCGGGGCTCCGGGCTTTCCCTGATGAACAGGGCTTCGACATTTACCATCAGCTGCACCTGGGCGCCCACTGAAAGTAAAACCCCGAAAAATCACGAACGTCGGACGACTCCTCCCACACCGAAAGTGCCAGCAACTCAAGCTCTTGCTGCTACTCACCGGACTTTGGCAGTGCATCTACAGCACCACAGACATCGGGGCTCCGGGCTTTCCCTGAACAACAGGGCTTCAACGTTTACCACCAGCTGCACCTGGGCGCCCACTGAAAAAAATAAACGAAAAATCACGAACATCGCACGATTGCTCCCACACCGAAAGTGCCAGCAAATCAAGCTCTTCCTGCTCCTCACCGGCCATTCCCAGCGCATCTACAGCACCACAGACATCGCGGCTCCGGGCTTTCCCTGACCAACAGGGCTTCGACATTTACCACCAGCTGCACCTGGTTACACACTGAAAAAAAACCCTGAAAAATCACAAACGTCGGACGATTGCTCCCACACCGAAAGTGCCAGCAACTCAAGCTCTTGCTGCTCCTCACCGGCCATTGGCAGCGCAACTACAGCACCACAGACATCGGGGCTCCGGGCTTTCCCTGACCAACAGGGCTTCAACATTTACCACCAGCTGCACCTGCTCACCCACTGAAATAAAACCCCCAAAAATCACGAACGTCGGACGATTGCTCCCACACCCAAAGTGCCAGCCAGTCAAGCTCTTGCTGCTCCTCACCGGACTTTGGCAGTGCATCTACAGCACCACAGACATCGGGGCTCCGGGCTTTCCCTGACCAACAGGGCTTCGACGTTTACCACCAGCTGCACCTGGGCGCCCACTGAAATAAAACCCCGAAAAATCACAAACATCGGACTATTGCTCCCACACCAAAAGTGCCAGCCAGTCAAGCTCTTGCTGCTCCTCACCGGCCATTCCCAGCGCATCTACAGCACCACAGACATCGGGGCTCCGGGCTTTCCCTGACCAACAGGGCTTCGACGTTTACCACCCGCTGCACCTGGGCGCCCACGGAAAAAAAACCCCGAAAAATCACGAACGTCGGACGATTCCTCCCACACCGAAAGTGCCAGCAACTCAAGCTCTTGCTGCTACTCACCGGACTTTGGCAGTGCATCTACAGCACCACAGACATCAGGGTTCTGCGCTTTCCCTGACCAACAGGGCTTCGACGTTTACCACCAGATGAACCTGGGCGCCCACTGAAAAAAATAAACGAAAAATCACGAACATCGGACGATTGCTCCCACACCGAAAGTGCCAGACAGTCAAGCTCTTGCTGCTACTCACCGCCCATTGGCAGGGCATCTACAGCACCACAGACATCGGGGCTCCGAGCTTTCCCTGACCAACAGGGTTTCAACGTTTACCACCAGCGGCACCTGGGCGCCCACTGAAATAAAACCCCGAAAAATCACGAACGTCGGACGATTGCTCCCACACCGAAAGTGCCAGCAACTCAAGCTCTTGCTGCTCCTCACCGGCCATTGGCAGCACATCTACAGCACCACAGACATCGGGGCTCCGGGCTTTCCCTGACCAACAGGCCTTCGACGTTTACCACCAGCTGCACCTGGGCGCCCACTGAAAAAAAACCCCGAATAATCACAAACATCGGACGATTGCTCCCACACCAAAAGTGCCAGACAGTCAACCTCTTGCTGCTCCTCACCGGCCATTGGCAGCGCATCTACAGCACCACAGACATCGGGGCTCCGGGCGTTCCCTGACCAACAGGGCTTCGACGTTTACCACCAGCTGCACCTGGGTGCCCACTGAAAAAAACCCCGAAAAATCACAAACGTCGGACGATTGCTCCCACACCAGAAGTGCCAGCCAGTCAAGCTCTTGCTGCTCCTCACCGGCCATTGGCAGCGCATCTACAGCACCACAGACATCGCGGCTCTGGGCTTTCCCTGACCAACAGGCCTTCGACATTTACCACCAGCTGAACCTAGTTGGCCACTGAAAAAAAACCCTGAAAAATCAAAAACGTCGGACAATTGATCCAACACCGAAAGTGCCAGCCAGTCAAGCTCTTGCTGCTCCTCACCGGACTTTGGCAGTGCATCTACAGCACCACAGACATCGGAGCTCCGGGCTTTCCCTGACCAACAGGGCTTCGACGTTTACCACTCGCTGCACCTGGGCTCCCACTGAAAAGAACCCCGAAAAATCACGAACGTCGGACGATTGCTCCCACACCGAAAGTGCCAGCAACACAAGCTCTTCCTGCTCCTCACCGGCCATTCCCAGCGCATCTACAGCACCACAGACATCGGGGCTCCGGGCTTTCCCTGACCAACAGGGCTTCGACGTTTACCACCAGCTGAACCTGGGCGCCCACTGGAAAAAAAACCCGAAAAATCACGAACGTCGGACGATTGTTCCCACATTGAAAGTGCCAGCCAGTCAAGCTCTTGCTGCTCCTCACCGGCCATTCCCAGCGCATCTACAGCACCACAGATATCGGGGTTCTGCGCTTTCCTGACCAACAGGGCTTCGACGTTTACCACCAGCTGAACCTGGGCGCCCGCTGAAAAAAATAAAAGAAAAATCACGAACATCGGACGATTGCTACCACACCGAAAGTGCCAGACAGTAAAGCTCTTGCTGCTCCTCACCGGCCATTGGCAGCTCATCTACAGCATCACAGACATCGGGGCTCCGGGCTTTCCCTGACCAACAGGGCTTCGACGTTTACCACCAGCTGCACCTGGTTACCCACTGAAAAAAAACCCTGAAAAATCACGAACGTCGGACGATTGCTCCCACACCGAAAGTGCCAGCCAGTCAAGCTCTTGCTGCTCCTCACCGGCCATTCCCAGCGCATCTACAGCACCACAGACATCGGGGCTGTGGGCTTTCCCTGACCAACAGGGCTTCGACATTTACCACCAGCTGAACCTGGTTACCCACTGAAAAAAAACCCTGAAAAATCAAAAACGTCGGACGATTGCTCCCACACCGAAAGTGCCAGCAACTCAAGCTCTTGCTGCTCCTCACCGGCCATTCCCAGCGCATCTACAGCACCACAGACATCGGGGCTCCGGGCTTTCCCTGACCAACAGGGCTTCGACGTTTACCACCAGCTGCACCTGGGCGCCCACTGAAAAAAATAAAAGAAAAATCACGAACATCGGACGATTGCTCCCACACCAAAAGTGCCAGCAACTCAAGCTCTTGCTGCTCCTCACCGGACTTTGGCAGCGCATCTACAGCACCACAGACATCGGGGCTCCGGGCTTTCCCTGACCAACAGGGCTTCGACGTTTACCACCAGCTGCACCTGGGCGCCCACTGAAATAAAACCCCGAAAAATCACGAACGTCGGACGATTGCTCCCACAACGAAAGTGCCAGCCAGTCAAGCTCTTGCTGCTCCTCACCGGCCATTCCCAGCGCATCTACAGCACCACAGACATCGGGGCTCCGGGCTTTCCCTGACCAACAGGGCTTCGACATTTACCACCAGCTGAACCTGGGCTCCCACTGAAATAAAACCCCCAAAAATCACGAACGTCGGACGATTGCTCCCACACCGAAAGTGCCAGCCAGTCAAGCTCTTGCTGCTCCTCACCGGACTTTGGCAGTGCATCTACAGCACCACAGACATCGGGGCTCCGGGCTTTCCCTGACCAACAGGGCTTCGACGTTTACCACCAGCTGCACCTGGGCGCCCACTGAAAAAAAACCCCGAAAAATCACGAACGTCGGACGATTGTTCCCACACCGAAAGTGCCAGCAACACAAGCTCTTGCTGCTCCTCACCGGCCATTCCCAGCGCATCTACAGCACCACAGACATCGGGGCTCCGGGCTTTCCCTGACCAACAGGCCTTCGACATTTACCACCAGCTGCACCTGGTTACCCACTGAAAAAAAACCCTGAAAAATCAAAAACGTCGGACGATTGCTCCCACACCGAAAGTGCCAGCAACTCAAGCTCTTGCTGCTCCTCACCGGCCACTGGCAGCGCATCTACAGCACCACAGACATCGGGGCTCCGGGATTTCCCTGACCAACAGGCCTTCGACATTTACCACCAGCTGCACCTGGGCGCCCACTGAAATAAAACCCCGAAAAATCACGAACGTCGGACGATTGCTCCCACACTGAAAGTGCCAGCAACTCAAGCGCTTGCTGCTACTCACCGGCCATTCCCAGCGCATCTACAGCACCACAGACATCGGGGCTCCGGGCTTTCCCTGACCAACTGTGCTTCGACGTTTACAACCAGCTGAACCTGGGCGCCCACTGAAATAAAACTTCCAAAAATCACGAACGTCGGACGATTGCTCCCACACCAAAAGTGCCAGCCAGTCAAGCTCTTGCTGCTCCTCACCGGACTTTGGCAGCGCATCTACAGCACCACAGACATCGGGGCTCCGGGCTTTCCCTGACCAACAGGGCTTCGACGTTTACCACCAGCTGAACCTGGGCGCCCACTGAAAAAAATAAACTAAAAATCACGAACATCGGACGATTGCTCCCACACCGAAAGTGCCAGCCAGTCAAGCTCTTGCTGCTCCTCACCGGCCATTGGCAGCGCATCTACAGCACCACAGACATCGGGGCTCCGGGATTTCCCTGACCAACAGGGCTTCGACATTTACCACAAGCTGCACCTGGGCGCCCACTGAAATAAAACCCCGAAAAATCACGAACGTCGGACGATTGCTCCCACACCGAAAGTGCCAGCAACTCAAGCTCTTGCTGTTCCTCACCGGCCATTCCCAGCGCATCTACAGCACCACAGACATCGGGGCTCCGGGCTTTCCCTGACCAACAGGGCTTCGACGTTTACCACCAGCTGCACCTGGGCGCCCACTGAAAAAAAACCCCGAAAAATCACGAACATCGCACGATTGCTCCCACACCGAAAGTGCCAGCCAGTCAAGCTCTTGCTGCTCCTCACCGGCCATTCCCAGCGCATCTACAGCACCACAGACATCGGGTCTCTGGGCTTTCCCTGACCAACAGGGCTTCGACATTTACCACCAGCTGCACCTGGTTACCCACTGAAAAAAAACCCTGAAAAATCAAAAACGTCGGACGATTGCTCCCACACCAAAAGTGCCAGCAACTCAAGCTCTTGCTGCTCCTCACCGCCCATTCCCAGCGCATCTACAGCACCACAGACATCGCGGCTCTGGGCTTTCTCTGACGAACGGGGCTTGGACATTTACCACCAGCTGCACCTGGTTACCCACTGAAAAAAAACCCTGAAAAATCACAAATGTCGGACGATTCCTGCCACACCTTAAATGCCAGCCTGTCAAGCTCTTGCTGCTACTCACCGGCCATTCCCAGCTCATCTACAGCACCGCAGACATCGCGGCTCCGGGCTTTCCCTGACCAACAGGGCTTCGACGTTTACCACCCGCTGCACCTGGGCGCCCACTGAAAAAAATAAACGAAAAATCACAAACGTCGGACGATTGCTCCCACACCGAAAGTGCCAGCCTGTCAAGCTCTTGCTGCTCCTCACCGGCCATTGGCAGCGCATCTACAGCACCACAGACATCGCGGCTCCGGGCTTTCCCTGACCAACAGGGCTTCGACATTTACCACCAGCTGCAACTGGGAGCCCACTGAAATAAAACCCCGAAAAATCACGAACGTCGGACGATTGCTCCCACAACGAAAGTGCCAGCCTGTCAAGGTCTTGCTGCTCCTCACCGGCCATTGGCAGCGCATCTACAGCACCACAGACATCGGAGCTCCGGGCTTTCCCTGACCAACAGGGCTTCGACGTTTACCACTCGCTGCACCTGGGCTCCCACTGAAAAGAACCCCGAAAAATCACGAACGTCGGACGATTGCTCCCACACCGAAAGTGCCAGCAACACAAGCTCTTGCTGCTCCTCACCGGCCATTCCCAGCGCATCTACAGCACCACAGACATCGGGGCTCCGGGCTTTCCCTGACGAACAGGGCTTCGACGTTTACCACCAGCTGAACCTGGGCGCGCACTGGAAAAAAAACCCGAAAAATCACGAACGTCGGACGATTGTTCCCACATTGAAAGTGCCAGCCAGTCAAGCTCTTGCTGCTCCTCACCGGCCATTGGCAGCGCATCTACAGCACCACAGACATCGGGGCTCCGGGCTTTCCCTGACCATCAGGGCTTCGACATTTACCACCAGCTGAACCTGGGCCCCCACTGAAATAAAACCCCGAAAAATCACGAACGTCGGACGATTGCTCCCACAACGAAACTGCCAGCAACTCAAGCTCTTGCTGCTACTCACCGGACCTTGGCAGCGCATCTACAGCACCACAGACATCGGGGCTCCGGGCTTTCCCTGACCAACAGGGCTTCGACGTTTACCACCAGCTGAACCTGGGCGCCCACTGAAAGTAAAACCCCGAAAAATCACGAACGTCGGACGATTGCTCCCACACCGAAAGTGCCAGCCAGTCAAGCTCTTGCTGCTCCTCACCGGCCATTGGCAGCGCATCTACAGCACCACAGACATCGGGGCTCCGGGCTTTCCCTGACCAACAGGGCTTCGACGTTTACCACCAGCTGAACCTGGGCGCCCACTGAAAGTAAAACCCCGAAAAATCACGAACATCGGACGATTGCTCCCACACCGAAAGTGCCAGCAACACAAGCTCTTGCTGCTCCTCACCGCCCATTGGCAGGGCATCTACAGCACCACAGACATCGGGGCTCCGAGCTTTCCCTGACCAACAGGGCTTCAACGTTTACCACCAGCTGCACCTGGGCGCCCACTGAAATAAAACCCCGAAAAATCACAAACGTCGGACGATTGCTCCCACAACGAAAGTGCCAGCCAGTCAAGCTCTTGCTGCTCCTCCCCGGACACTCCCAGTGCATCTACAGCACCACAGACATCGGGGCTCCGAGCTTTCCCTGACCAACAGGGCTTCAACGTTTACCACCAGCTGCACCTGGGCGCCCACTGAAAAAAACCCCAAAAATCACGAACGTCGGACGATTGCTCCCACACCGAAAGTGCCAGACAGTCAAGCTCTTGCTGCTCCTCACCGGCCATTGGCAGCGCATCTACAGCACCACAGACATCGGGGCTCCGGGCTTTCCCTGACCAACAGGGCTTCGACATTTACCACCAGCTGCACCTGGGCGCCCACTGAAATAAAACTCCGAAAAATCACGAACGTCGGACGATTGCTCCCACAACGAAAGTGCCAGCAACTCAAGGTCCTGCTGCTACTCACCGGACTTTGGCAGCGCATCTACAGCACCACAGACATCGGGGTTCTGCGCTTTCCCTGACCAACAGGGCTTCAACGTTTACCACCCGCTGAACCTGGGCGCCCACTGAAAAAAATAAACGAAAAATCACGAACATCGCACGTTTGCTCCCACACCGAAAGTGCCAGCCAGTCAAGCTCTTGCTGCTCCTCACCGGCCATTCCCAGCGCATCTACAGCACCACAGACATCGGGGCTCCGGGCTTTCCCTGACCAACAGGCCTTCGACGTTTACCACTCGCTGAACCTGGGCTCCCACTGAAAAGAACCCCGAAAAATCACGAACGTCGGACGATTGCTCCCACACCAAAAGTGCCAGCCAGTCAACCTCTTGCTGCTCCTCACCGGCCATTGGCAGCGCATCTACAGCACCACAGACATCGGGGCTCCGGGCTTTCCCTGACCAACAGGGCTTCGACGTTTACCACCAGCTGAACCTGGGAGCCCAGTGAAATAAAACCCCGAAAAATCACGAACGTCGGACGATTCCTCCCACACCGAAAGTGCCAGCAACTCAAGCTCTTGCTGCTCCTCACCGGCCATTCCCAGCGCATCTACAGCACCACAGACATCGGGGCTCTGGGCTTTCCCTGACCAACAGGCCTTCGACGTTTACCACCAGCTGCACCTGGGCTCCCACTGAAAAGAACCCCGAAAAATCACGAACGTCGGACGATTGCTCCCACACCAAAAGTGCCAGACAGTCAAGCTCTAGCTGCTGAACACCGGCCATTCCCAGCGCATCTACAGCACCACAGACATCGGGGCTCCGGGCTTTCCCTGACCAACTGGGCTTCGACGATTACCACCAGCTGAACCTGGGCGCCCACTGAAATAAAACCCCGAAAAATCACGAACGTCCGACGATTGCTCCCACACCAAAAGTGCCAGCCAGTCAAGCTCTTGCTGCTCCTCAGCGGCGATTGGCAGCACATCTACAGCACCACAGACATCGGGGCTCCGGGCTTTCCCTGACCAACAGGGCTTCGACGTTTACCACCAGCTGAAC
Organism: Chlamydotis macqueenii; assembly: GCF_036417535.1. Lineage (NCBI taxonomy): Eukaryota > Metazoa > Chordata > Aves > Otidiformes > Otididae > Chlamydotis > Chlamydotis macqueenii. Next base: position 94,445 of record NW_028239219.1, read on the forward strand.
CTGGGCGCCCACTGGAAAAAAAACCCGAAAAATCACGAACGTCGGACGATTGCTCCCACAACGAAAGTGCCAGCAACTCAAGCTCTTGCTGCTCCTCACCGGCCATTGGCAGCACATCTACAGCACCACAGACATCGGGGCTCCGGGCTTTCCCTGACCATCAGGGCTTCGACATTTACCACCAGCTGCACCTGGGCTCCCACTGAAATAAAACCCCGAAAAATCACGAACGTCGGACGATTGCTCCCACAACGAAACTGCCAGCAACTCAAGCTCTTGCTGCTACTCACTGCCCATTGGCAGGGCATCTACAGCACCACAGACATCGGGGCTCCGAGCTTTCCCTGACCAACTGGGCTTCAACGTTTACCACCCGCTGCACCTGGGCGCCCACTGAAAAAAATAAACGAAAAATCACAAACGTCGGACGATTGCTCCCACACCGAAAGTGCCAGCCAGTCAAGCTCTTGCTGCTCCTCACCGGCCATTCCCAGCGCATCTACAGCACCACAGACATCGCGGCTCCGGGCTTTCCCTGACCAACAGGGCTTCGACATTTACCACCAGCTGCACCTGGGCTCCCACTGAAAAGAACCCCGAAAAATCACGAACGTCGGACGATTGCTCCCACACCGAAAGTGCCAGCCAGTCAAGCTCTTGCTGCTCCTCACCGGCCATTCCCAGCGCATCTACAGCACCACAGACATCGGGGCTCCGGGCTTTCCCTGACGAACAGGGCTTCGACGTTTACCACCAGCTGAACCTGGGCGCCCACTGGAAAAAAAACCCGAAAAATCACGAACGTCGGATGAATGTTCCCACATTGAAAGTGCCAGCCAGTCAAGCTCTTGCTACTCCTCACCGGCCATTGGCAGCGCATCTACAGCACCACAGACATCGGGGCTCCGGGCTTTCCCTGACCAACAGGGCTTCGACGTTTACCACCAGCTGAACCTGGGCGCCCACTGAAAGTAAAACCCCGAAAAATCACGAACATCGGACGATTGCTCCCACACCGAAAGTGCCAGCAACACAAGCTCTTGCTGCTCCTCACCGCCCATTCCCAGCGCATCTACAGCACCACAGACATCGGGGCTCCGGGCTTTCCCTGACCAACAGGGCTTCGACGTTTACCACCAGCTGCACCTGGGCGCCCACTGAAAAAAATAAACGAAAAATCACGAACGTCGGACGATTGCTCCCACAACGAAAGTGCCAGCAACTCAAGGTCCTGCTGCTACTCACCGGACTTTGGCAGCGCATCTACAGCACCACAGACATCGCGGCTCCGGGCTTTCCCTGACCAACAGGGCTTCGACGTTTACCACCCGCTGAACCTGGGCGCCCACTGAAAAAAATTAAAGAAAAATCACGAACGTCGGACGATTGCTCCCACAGCAAAAGTGCCAGCCAATGAAGCTCTTGCTGCTCCTCACCGGCCATTCCCAGCGCATCTACAGCACCACAGACATCGGGGCTCCGGGCTTTCCCTGACCAACTGGGCTTCGACGATTACCACCAGCTGAACCTGGGCGCCCACTGAAATAAAACCCCGAAAAATCACGAACGTCCGACGATTGCTCCCACACCAAAAGTGCCAGACAGTCAAGCTCTTGCTGCTCCTCACCGGCCATTCCCAGCGCATCTACAGCACCACAGACATCGGGGCTCCGGGCTTTCCCTGACCAACAGGCCTTCGACGTTTACCACTCGCTGAACCTGGGCTCCCACTGAAAAGAACCCCGAAAAATCACAAACGTCGGACGATTGCTCCCACACCAAAAGTGCCAGCCAGTCAACCTCTTGCTGCTCCTCACCGGCCATTGGCAGCGCATCTACAGCACCACAGACATCGGGGCTCCGGGCTTTCCCTGACCAACAGGGCTTCGACGTTTACCACCAGCTGAACCTGGGAGCCCAGTTAAATAAAACCCCGAAAAATCACGAACGTCGGACGATTGCTCCCACACCGAAAGTGCCAGCAACTCAAGCTCTTGCTGCTCCTCACCGGCCATTCCCAGCGCATCTACAGCACCACAGACATCGGGGCTCTGGGCTTTCCCTGACCAACAGGCCTTCGACGTTTACCACCAGCTGCACCTGGGCTCCCACTGAAAAGAACCCCGAAAAATCACGAACGTCGGACGATTGCTCCCACACCAAAAGTGCCAGACAGTCAAGCTCTAGCTGCTAAACACCGGCCATTCCCAGCGCATCTACAGCACCACAGACATCGGGGCTCCGGGCTTTCCCTGACCAACTGGGCTTCGACGATTACCACCAGCTGAACCTGGGCGCCCACTGAAATAAAACCCCGAAAAATCACGAACGTCCGATGATTGCTCCCACACCCAAAGTGCCAGCCAGTCAAGCTCTTGCTGCTCCTCAGCGGCGATTGGCAGCACATCTACAGCACCACAGACATCGGGGCTCCGGGCTTTCCCTGACCAACAGGGCTTCGACGTTTACCACCAGCTGAACCTGGGCGCCCACTGGAAAAAAAACCCGAAAAATCACGAACGTCGGACGATTGCTCCCACAACGAAAGTGCCAGCAACTCAAGCTCTTGCTGCTCCTCACCGGCCATTGGCAGCACATCTACAGCACCACAGACATCGGGGCTCCGAGCTTTCCCTGACCAACTGGGCTTCAACGTTTACCACCCGCTGCACCTGGGCGCCCACTGAAAAAAATAAACGAAAAATCACAAACGTCGGACGATTGCTCCCACACCGAAAGTGCCAGCCAGTCAAGCTCTTGCTGCTCCTCACCGGCCATTGGCAGCGCATCTACAGCACCACAGACATCGCGGCTCCGGGCTTTCCCTGACCAACAGGGCTTCGACATTTACCACCAGCTGCACCTGGGCTCCCACTGAAAAGAACCCCGAAAAATCACGAACGTCGGACGATTGCTCCCACACCGAAAGTGCCAGCAACACAAGCTCTTGCTGCTCCTCACCGGCCATTCCCAGCGCATCTACAGCACCACAGACATCGGGGCTCCGGGCTTTCCCTGACGAACAGGGCTTCGACGTTTACCACCAGCTGAACCTGGGCGCCCACTGGAAAAAAAACCCGAAAAATCACGAACGTCGGATGAATGTTCCCACATTGAAAGTGCCAGCCAGTCAAGCTCTTGCTGCTCCTCACCGGCCATTGGCAGCGCATCTACAGCACCACAGACATCGCGGCTCCGGGCTTTCCCTGACCATCAGGGCTTCGACATTTACCACCAGCTGAACCTGGGCGCCCACTGAAAGTAAAACCCCGAAAAATCACGAACGTCGGACGATTGCTCCCACACCGAAAGTGCCAGCCAGTCAAGCTCTTGCTGCTCCTCACCGGCCATTGGCAGCGCATCTACAGCACCACAGACATCGGGGCTCCGGGCTTTCCCTGACCAACAGGGCTTCGACGTTTACCACCAGCTGAACCTGGGCGCCCACTGAAAGTAAAACCCCGAAAAATCACGAACATCGGACGATTGCTCCCACACCGAAAGTGCCAGCAACACAAGCTCTTGCTGCTCCTCACCGCCCATTCCCAGCGCATCTACAGCACCACAGACATCGGGGCTCCGGGCTTTCCCTGACGAACAGGGCTTCGACGTTTACCACCAGCTGCACCTGGGCGCCCACTGAAAAAAATAAACGAAAAATCATGAACATCGGACGATTGCTCCCACACCGAAAGTGCCAGCAACACAAGCTCTTGCTGCTCCTCACCGGCCATTCCCAGCGCATCTACAGCACCACAGACATCGGGGCTCCGGGCTTTCCCTGACGAACAGGGCTTCGACGTTTACCACCAGCTGAACCTGGGCGCCCACTGGAAAAAAAACCCGAAAAATCACGAACGTCGGATGAATGTTCCCACATTGAAAGTGCCAGCCAGTCAAGCTCTTGCTGCTCCTCACCGCCCATTCCCAGCGCATCTACAGCACCACAGACATCGGGGCTCCGGGCTTTCCCTGACCAACAGGCCTTCGACGTTTACCACCAGCTGAACCTGGGCGCCCACTGAAAAAAAACCCCGAAAAATCACGAACATCGGACGATTGCTCCCACACCGAAAGTGCCAGCAACTCAAGCTCTTGCTGCTACTCACCGCCCATTGGCAGCGCATCTACAGCACCACAGACATCGGGGCTCCGGGCTTTCCCTGACCATCAGGGCTTCGACATTTACCACCAGCTGCACCTCGGCTCCCACTGAAATAAAAGCCCGAAAAATCACGAACGTCGGACGATTGCTCCCACAACGAAAGTGCCAGCCAGTCAAGCTCTTGCTGCTCCTCACCGCCCATTCCCAGCGCATCTACAGCACCACAGACATCACGGCTCCGGGCTTTCCCTGACGAACAGGGCTTCGACGTTTACCACCAGCTGAACCTGGGCGCCCACTGGAAAAAAAACCCGAAAAATCACGAACGTCGGACGATTGTTCCCACATTGAAAGTGCCAGCCAGTCAAGCTCTTGCTGCTCCTCACCGGCCATTGGCAGCGCATCTACAGCACCACAGACATCGCGGCTCCGGGCTTTCCCTGACCATCAGGGCTTCGACATTTACCACCAGCTGCACCTGGGCGCCCACTGAAATAAAACCCCGAAAAATCACAAACGTCGGACGATTGCTCCCACAACGAAAGTGCCAGCAACTCAAGCTCTTGCTGCTCCTCACCGGAGAGTGGCAGCGCATCTACAGCACCACAGACATCGGGGCTCCGGGCTTTCCCTGACCAACAGGGCTTCGACATTTACCACCAGCTGCACCTGGGCTCCCACTGAAATAAAACCCCGAAAAATCACGAACGTCGGACGATTGCTCCCACAACGAAAGTGCCAGCAACTCAAGCTCTTGCTGCTACTCACCGGACTTTGGCAGTGCATCTACAGCACCACAGACATCGGGGCTCCGGGCTTTCCCTGACCAACAGGGCTTCGACGTTTACCACCAGCTGCACCTGGGCGCCCACTGAAAAAAATAAACGAAAAATCATGAATATCGGACGATTGCTCCCACACCGAAACTGCGAGCAACTCAAGCTCTTGCTGCTACTCACCGCCCATTGGCAGGGCATCTACAGCACCACAGACATCGGGGCTCCGGGCTTTCCCTGACCAACAGGGCTTCAACGTTTACCACCAGCTGCACCTGGGCGCCCACTGAAAGTAAAACCCCGAAAAATCACGAACATCGGACGATTGCTCCCACAACGAAAGTGCCAGCAACTCAAGCTCTTGCTGCTACTCACCGGACTTTGGCAATGCATCTACAGCACCACAGACATCGGGGTTCTGCGCTTTCCCTGACCAACAGGGCTTCGACGTTTACCACTCGCTGCACCTGGGCTCCCACTGAAAAGAACCCCGAAAAATCACGAACGTCAGACGATTGCTCCCACACCGAAAGTGCCAGCAACACAAGCTCTTGCTGCTCCTCACCGGACTTTGGCAGCGCATCTACAGCACCACAGACATCGGGGCTCCGGGCTTTCCCTGACCAACAGGGCTTCGACGTTTACCACCAGCTGAACCTTGGCGCCCACTGAAATAAAACCCCCAAAAATCACGAACGTCGGACGATTGCTCCCACAACGAAAGTGCCAGCCAGTCAAGCTCTTGCTGCTCCTCACCGCCCATTCCCAGCGCATCTACAGCACCACAGACATCGGGGCTCCGGGCTTTCCCTGACCAACAGGGCTTCGACGTTTACCACTCGCTGCACCTGGGCTCCCACTGAAAAGAACCCCGAAAAATCACGAACATCGGACGATTGCTCCCACACCGAAAGTGCCAGCAACACAAGCTCTTGCTGCTGCTCACCGGACTTTGGCAGTGCATCTACAGCACCACAGACATCGGGGCTCCGGGCTTTCCCTGACGAACAGGGCTTCGACGTTTACCACCAGCTGCACCTGGGCGCCCACTGAAATAAAACTCCGAAAAATCACGAACGTCGGACGATTGCTCCCACAACGAAAGTGCCAGCAACTCAAGGTCCTGCTGCTACGCACCGGACTTTGGCAGCGCATCTACAGCACCACAGACATCGCGGCTCCGGGCTTTCCCTGACCAACAGGGCTTCGACGTTTACCACCCGCTGAACCTGGGCGCCCACTGAAAAAAATTAAAGAAAAATCACGAACGTCGGACGATTGCTCCCACACCAAAAGTGCCAGCCAGTCAACCTCTTGCTGCTCCTCACCGGCCATTGGCAGCGCATCTACAGCACCACAGACATCGGGGCTCCGGGCTTTCCCTGACCAACAGGGCTTCGACGTTTACCACCAGCTGAACCTGGGAGCCCAGTGAAATAAAACCCCGAAAAATCACGAACGTCGGACGATTCCTCCCACACCGAAAGTGCCAGCAACTCAAGCTCTTGCTGCTCCTCACCGGCCATTCCCAGCGCATCTACAGCACCACAGACATCGGGGCTCTGGGCTTTCCCTGACCAACAGGCCTTCGACGTTTACCACCAGCTGCACCTGGGCTCCCACTGAAAAGAACCCCGAAAAATCACGAACGTCGGACGATTGCTCCCACACCAAAAGTGCCAGACAGTCAAGCTCTAGCTGCTGAACACCGGCCATTCCCAGCGCATCTACAGCACCACAGACATCGGGGCTCCAGGCTTTCCCTGACCAACAGGGCTTCGACATTTACCACCAGCTGCACCTGGGCGCCCACTGAAATAAAACCCCGAAAAATCACGAACGTCCGACGATTGCTCCCACACCCAAAGTGCCAGCCAGTCAAGCTCTTGCTGCTCCTCAGCGGCGATTGGCAGCACATCTACAGCACCACAGACATCGGGGCTCCGGGCTTTCCCTGACCAACAGGCCTTCGACGTTTACCACCAGCTGAACCTGGGCGCCCACTGGACAAAAAACCCGAAAAATCACGAACGTCGGACGATTGCTCCCACACCGAAAGTGCCAGCCAGTCAAGCTCTTGCTGCTCCTCACCGGCCATTGGCAGCACATCTACAGCACCACAGACATCGGGGCTCCGGGCTTTCCCTGACCATCAGGGCTTCGACATTTACCACCAGCTGCACCTGGGCGCCCACTGAAATAAAACCCCGAAAAATCACGAACGTCGGACGATTGCTCCCACAACGAAACTGCCAGCAACTCAAGCTCTTGCTGCTACTCACCGGACTTTGGCAGTGCATCTACAGCACCACAGACATCGGGGCTCCAGGCTTTCCCTGACGAACAGCGTTCGACGTTTACCACCAGCTGCACCTGGGCGCCCACTGAAAAAAATAAACGAAAAATCATGAATATCGGACGATTGCTCCCACACCGAAACTGCCAGCAACTCAAGCTCTTGCTGCTACTCACTGCCCATTGGCAGGGCATCTACAGCACCACAGACATCGGGGCTCCGAGCTTTCCCTGACCAACTGGGCTTCAACGTTTACCACCAGCTGCACCTGGGCGCACACTGAAATAAAACTCCGAAAAATCACGAACGTCAGACGATTGCTCCCACAACGAAAGTGCCAGCAACTCAAGCTCTTGCTGCTACTCACCAGACTTTGGCAGTGCATCTACAGCACCACAGACATCGGGGCTCCGGGCTTTCCCTGACCAACAGGGCTTCGACGTTTACCACCAGCTGAACCTGGGCGCCCACTGAAAAAAATAAACTAAAAATCACGAACATCGGACGATTGCTCCCACACCGAAAGTGCCAGACAGTCAAGCTCTTGCTGCTCCTCACCGGCCATTGGCAGCTCATCTACAGCATCACAGATATCGGGGCTCCGGGCTTTCCGTGACCAACAGGGCTTCGACGTTTACCACCAGCTGAACCTGGGCGCCCACTGAAAGTAAAACCCCGAAAAATCACGAACATCGGACGATTGCTCCCACACCGAAAGTGCCAGCAACACAAGCTCTTGCTGCTCCTCACCGCCCATTCCCAGCGCATCTACAGCACCACAGACATCGGGGCTCTGGGCTTTCCCTGACCAACAGGGCTTCGACGTTTACTACCAGCTGAACCTGGGCGCCCACTGAAAAAAAACCCCGAAAAATCACAAACGTCGGACGATTGCTCCCACACCGAAAGTCCCAGCCAGTCAAGCTCTTGCTGCTCCTCACCGGCCATTCCCAGCGCATCTACAGCACCACAGACATCACGGCTCCGGGCTTTCCCTGACCAACAGGGCTTCGACGTTTACCACCAGCTGAACCTGGGAGCCCAGTGAAATAAAACCCCGAAAAATCACGAACGTCGGACGATTCCTCCCACACCGAAAGTGCCAGCAACTCAAGCTCTTGCTGCTCCTCACCGGCCATTCCCAGCGCATCTACAGCGCCACAGACATCGGGGCTCCGGGCTTTCCCTGACCAACAGGCCTTCGACGTTTACCACCAGCTGCACCTGGGCTCCCACTGAAAAGAACCCCGAAAAATCACGAACGTCGGACGATTGCTCCCACACCAAAAGTGCCAGACAGTCAAGCTCTAGCTGCTGAACACCGGCCATTCCCAGCGCATCTACAGCACCACAGACATCGGGGCTCCGGGCTTTCCCTGACCAACAGGGCTTCGACATTTACCACCAGCTGCACCTGGGCGCCCACTGAAATAAAACCCCGAAAAATCACGAACGTCCGACGATTGCTCCCACACCCAAAGTGCCAGCCAGTCAAGCTCTTGCTGCTCCTCAGCGGCGATTGGCAGCACATCTACAGCACCACAGACATCGGGGCTCCGGGCTTTCCCTGACCAACAGGGCTTCGACGTTTACCACCAGCTGAACCTGGGCGCCCACTGGACAAAAAACCCGAAAAATCACGAACGTCGGACGATTGCTCCCACAACGAAAGTGCCAGCAACTCAAGCTCTTGCTGCTCCTCACCGGCCATTGGCAGCACATCTACAGCACCACAGACATCGGGGCTCCGGGCTTTCCCTGACCATCAGGGCTTCGACATTTACCACCAGCTGCACCTGGGCGCCCACTGAAATAAAACCCCGAAAAATCACGAACGTCGGACGATTGCTCCCACAACGAAACTGCCAGCAACTCAAGCTCTTGCTGCTACTCACCGGACTTTGGCAGTGCATCTACAGCACCACAGACATCGGGGCTCCAGGCTTTCCCTGACGAACAGCGTTCGACGTTTACCACCAGCTGCACCTGGGCGCCCACTGAAAAAAATAAACGAAAAATCATGAATATCGGACGATTGCTCCCACACCGAAACTGCCAGCAACTCAAGCTCTTGCTGCTACTCACTGCCCATTGGCAGGGCATCTACAGCACCACAGACATCGGGGCTCCGAGCTTTCCCTGACCAACTGGGCTTCAACGTTTACCACCAGCTGCACCTGGGCGCACACTGAAATAAAACTCCGAAAAATCACGAACGTCAGACGATTGCTCCCACAACGAAAGTGCCAGCAACTCAAGCTCTTGCTGCTACTCACCAGACTTTGGCAGTGCATCTACAGCACCACAGACATCGGGGCTCCGGGCTTTCCCTGACCAACAGGGCTTCGACGTTTACCACCAGCTGAACCTGGGCGCCCACTGAAAAAAATAAACTAAAAATCACGAACATCGGACGATTGCTCCCACACCGAAAGTGCCAGACAGTCAAGCTCTTGCTGCTCCTCACCGGCCATTGGCAGCTCATCTACAGCATCACAGATATCGGGGCTCCGGGCTTTCCGTGACCAACAGGGCTTCGACGTTTACCACCAGCTGAACCTGGGCGCCCACTGAAAGTAAAACCCCGAAAAATCACGAACATCGGACGATTGCTCCCACACCGAAAGTGCCAGCAACACAAGCTCTTGCTGCTCCTCACCGCCCATTCCCAGCGCATCTACAGCACCACAGACATCGGGGCTCTGGGCTTTCCCTGACCAACAGGGCTTCGACGTTTACTACCAGCTGAACCTGGGCGCCCACTGAAAAAAAACCCCGAAAAATCACAAACGTCGGACGATTGCTCCCACACCGAAAGTCCCAGCCAGTCAAGCTCTTGCTGCTCCTCACCGGCCATTCCCAGCGCATCTACAGCACCACAGACATCGCGGCTCCGGGCTTTCCCTCACCAACAGGGCTTCGACGTTTACCACCAGCTGCACCTGGTTAACCACTGAAAAAAAACCCTGAAAAATCCAAAACGTCAGACGATTGCTCCCACACTGAAAGTGCCAGCAACTCAAGCTCTTGCTGCTCCTCACCGGCCATTGGCAGCGCATCTACAGCACCACAGACATCGCGGCTCTGGGCTTTCCCTGACCAACAGGCCTTCGACATTAACCACCAGCTGCACCTAGTTGGCCACTGAAAAAAAACCCTGAAAAATCAAAAACGTCGGACAATTGATCCCACACTGAAAGTGCCAGCAACTCAAGCTCTTGCTGCTCCTCACCGGCCATTGGCAGCGCATCTACAGCACCACAGACATCGGAGCTCCGGGCTTTCCCTGACCAACAGGCCTTCGACGTTTACCACCAGCTGCACCTGGGCTCCCACTGAAAAGAACCCCGAAAAATCACGAACGTCGGACGATTGCTCCCACAACGAAAGTGCCAGCAACTCAAGCTCTTGCTGCTACTCACCGGACTTTGGCAGTGCATCTACAGCACCACAGACATCGCGGCTCCGGGCTTTCCCTGACCAACAGGGCTTCGACGTTTACCACCAGCTGCACCTGGGCGCCCACTGAAAAAAATAAACGAAAAATCATGAATATCGGACGATTGCTCCCACACCGAAACTGCCAGCAACTCAAGCTCTTGCTGCTACTCACCGCCCATTGGCAGGGCATCTACAGCACCACAGACATCGGGGCTCCGAGCTTTCCCTGACCAACAGGGCTTCGACGTTTACCACCAGCTGCACCTGGGCGCCCACTGAAATAAATCTCCGAAAAATCACGAACGTCAGACGATTGCTCCCACAACGAAAGTGCCAGCAACTCAAGCTCTTGCTGCTACTCACCAGACTTTGGCAGCGCATCTACAGCACCACAGACATAGGGGCTCCGGGCTTTCCCTGACCAACAGGCCTTCGACGTTTACCACCATCTGCACCTGGGCGCCCACTGAAATAAAACCCCGAAAAATCACGAACGTCGGACGATTGCTCCCACAACGAAAGTGCCAGCAACTCAAGCTCTTGCTGCTACTCACCGGACTTTGGCAGTGCATCTACAGCACCACAGACATCAGGGCTCCGAGCTTTCCCTGACCAACAGGGCTTCAACGTTTACCACCAGCTGCACCTGGGCGCCCACTGAAAAAGAAAACCCAAAAATCACAAATGTCGGACGATTCCTGCCACACCTTAAATGCCAGCCTGTCAAGCTCTGGCTGCCCCTCACCGCCCATTCCCAGCGCATCTACAGCACCACAGACATCGGGGCTCCGGGCTTTCCCTGACCAACAGGGCTTCGACGTTTACCACCAGCTGCACCTGGGCTCCCACTGAAAAGAACCCCCGAAAAATCATGAACATCGGTCGATTGCTCCCACACCGAAAGTGCCAGCAACACAAGCTCTTGCTGCTCCTCACCGGGCGTTCCCAGCGCATCTACAGCACCACAGACATCGGGGCTCCGGGCTTTCCCTGACCAACAGGGCTTAGAAGTTTACCACCAGCTGAACCTGGGCGCCCACTGAAAGTAAAACCCCGAAGAATCACGAACGTCGGACGATTGCTCCCACAACGAAAGTGCCAGCCAGTCAAGCTCTTGCTGCTCCTCACCGGCCATTCCCAGCGCATCTACAGCACCACAGACATCGGGGCTCCGGGCTTTCCCTGACCAACAGGGCTTAGAAGTTTACTACCAGCTGAACTTGGGCGCCCACTGGAAAAAAAATCCCCAAATATCACAAACGTCGGACGATTGCTCCCACACCGAAAGTCCCAGTCAGTCAAGCTCTTGCTGCTCCTCACCGGCCATTGGCACCGCATCTACAGCACCACAGACATCACGGCTCCGGGCTTTCCCTGACCAACAGGGCTTCGACATTTACCACCAGCTGCACCTGGTTACCCACTGAAAAAAAACCCTGAAAAATCAAAAACGTCGGACGATTGCTCCCACACCAAAAGTGCCAGCCAGTCAAGCTCTTGCTGCTCCTCACCGGCCATGGGCAGTGAATCTACAGCACCACAGACATCCCGGCTCCGGGCTTTCCCTGACGAACAGGGCTTCGACATTTACCACCAGCTGCACCTGGGCGCCCACTGAAATAAATAAACGAAAAATCACAAACGTCGGACGATTGCTCCCACACCTGAAGTGCCAGCCAGTCAAGCTCTTGCTGCTCCTCACCGGACCTTGGCAGCGCATCTACAGCACCACAGACATCGGGGCTCCGGGCTTTCCCTGACCAACAGGGCTTCGACGTTTACCACCAGCTGCACCTCGGAGCCCGCTGAAAAAAACCCCGAAAAATCACAAACGTCGGACGATTGCTCCCACACCGAAAGTGCCAGCAACTCAAGCTCTTGCTGCTACTCACCGGACTTTGGCAGTGCATCTACAGCACCACAGACATCGGGGTCCTGCGCTTTCCCTGACCAACAGGGCTTCGACGTTTACCACCAGCTGAACCTGGGCGCCCACTGGACAAAAAACCCGAAAAATCACGAACGTCGGACGATTGCTCCCACAACGAAAGTGCCAGCAACTCAAGCTCTTGCTGCTCCTCACCGGCCATTGGCAGCACATCTACAGCACCACAGACATCGGGGCTCCGGGCTTTCCCTGACCATCAGGGCTTCGACATTTACCACCAGCTGCACCTGGGCGCCCACTGAAATAAAACCCCGAAAAATCACGAACGTCGGACGATTGCTCCCACAACGAAACTGCCAGCAACTCAAGCTCTTGCTGCTACTCACCGGACTTTGGCAGTGCATCTACAGCACCACAGACATCGGGGCTCCAGGCTTTCCCTGACGAACAGCGTTCGACGTTTACCACCAGCTGCACCTGGGCGCCCACTGAAAAAAATAAACGAAAAATCATGAATATCGGACGATTGCTCCCACACCGAAACTGCCAGCAACTCAAGCTCTTGCTGCTACTCACTGCCCATTGGCAGGGCATCTACAGCACCACAGACATCGGGGCTCCGAGCTTTCCCTGACCAACTGGGCTTCAACGTTTACCACCAGCTGCACCTGGGCGCACACTGAAATAAAACTCCGAAAAATCACGAACGTCAGACGATTGCTCCCACAACGAAAGTGCCAGCAACTCAAGCTCTTGCTGCTACTCACCAGACTTTGGCAGTGCATCTACAGCACCACAGACATCGGGGCTCCGGGCTTTCCCTGACCAACAGGGCTTCGACGTTTACCACCAGCTGAACCTGGGCGCCCACTGAAAAAAATAAACTAAAAATCACGAACATCGGACGATTGCTCCCACACCGAAAGTGCCAGACAGTCAAGCTCTTGCTGCTCCTCACCGGCCATTGGCAGCTCATCTACAGCATCACAGATATCGGGGCTCCGGGCTTTCCGTGACCAACAGGGCTTCGACGTTTACCACCAGCTGAACCTGGGCGCCCACTGAAAGTAAAACCCCGAAAAATCACGAACATCGGACGATTGCTCCCACACCGAAAGTGCCAGCAACACAAGCTCTTGCTGCTCCTCACCGCCCATTCCCAGCGCATCTACAGCACCACAGACATCGGGGCTCTGGGCTTTCCCTGACCAACAGGGCTTCGACGTTTACTACCAGCTGAACCTGGGCGCCCACTGAAAAAAAACCCCGAAAAATCACAAACGTCGGACGATTGCTCCCACACCGAAAGTCCCAGCCAGTCAAGCTCTTGCTGCTCCTCACCGGCCATTCCCAGCGCATCTACAGCACCACAGACATCGCGGCTCCGGGCTTTCCCTCACCAACAGGGCTTCGACGTTTACCACCAGCTGCACCTGGTTAACCACTGAAAAAAAACCCTGAAAAATCCAAAACGTCAGACGATTGCTCCCACACTGAAAGTGCCAGCAACTCAAGCTCTTGCTGCTCCTCACCGGCCATTGGCAGCGCATCTACAGCACCACAGACATCGCGGCTCTGGGCTTTCCCTGACCAACAGGCCTTCGACATTAACCACCAGCTGCACCTAGTTGGCCACTGAAAAAAAACCCTGAAAAATCAAAAACGTCGGACAATTGATCCCACACTGAAAGTGCCAGCAACTCAAGCTCTTGCTGCTCCTCACCGGCCATTGGCAGCGCATCTACAGCACCACAGACATCGGAGCTCCGGGCTTTCCCTGACCAACAGGCCTTCGACGTTTACCACCAGCTGCACCTGGGCTCCCACTGAAAAGAACCCCGAAAAATCACGAACGTCGGACGATTGCTCCCACAACGAAAGTGCCAGCAACTCAAGCTCTTGCTGCTACTCACCGGACTTTGGCAGTGCATCTACAGCACCACAGACATCGCGGCTCCGGGCTTTCCCTGACCAACAGGGCTTCGACGTTTACCACCAGCTGCACCTGGGCGCCCACTGAAAAAAATAAACGAAAAATCATGAATATCGGACGATTGCTCCCACACCGAAACTGCCAGCAACTCAAGCTCTTGCTGCTACTCACCGCCCATTGGCAGGGCATCTACAGCACCACAGACATCGGGGCTCCGAGCTTTCCCTGACCAACAGGGCTTCGACGTTTACCACCAGCTGCACCTGGGCGCCCACTGAAATAAATCTCCGAAAAATCACGAACGTCAGACGATTGCTCCCACAACGAAAGTGCCAGCAACTCAAGCTCTTGCTGCTACTCACCAGACTTTGGCAGCGCATCTACAGCACCACAGACATAGGGGCTCCGGGCTTTCCCTGACCAACAGGCCTTCGACGTTTACCACCATCTGCACCTGGGCGCCCACTGAAATAAAACCCCGAAAAATCACGAACGTCGGACGATTGCTCCCACAACGAAAGTGCCAGCAACTCAAGCTCTTGCTGCTACTCACCGGACTTTGGCAGTGCATCTACAGCACCACAGACATCAGGGCTCCGAGCTTTCCCTGACCAACAGGGCTTCAACGTTTACCACCAGCTGCACCTGGGCGCCCACTGAAAAAGAAAACCCAAAAATCACAAATGTCGGACGATTCCTGCCACACCTTAAATGCCAGCCTGTCAAGCTCTGGCTGCCCCTCACCGCCCATTCCCAGCGCATCTACAGCACCACAGACATCGGGGCTCCGGGCTTTCCCTGACCAACAGGGCTTCGACGTTTACCACCAGCTGCACCTGGGCTCCCACTGAAAAGAACCCCCGAAAAATCATGAACATCGGTCGATTGCTCCCACACCGAAAGTGCCAGCAACACAAGCTCTTGCTGCTCCTCACCGGGCGTTCCCAGCGCATCTACAGCACCACAGACATCGGGGCTCCGGGCTTTCCCTGACCAACAGGGCTTAGAAGTTTACCACCAGCTGAACCTGGGCGCCCACTGAAAGTAAAACCCCGAAGAATCACGAACGTCGGACGATTGCTCCCACAACGAAAGTGCCAGCCAGTCAAGCTCTTGCTGCTCCTCACCGGCCATTCCCAGCGCATCTACAGCACCACAGACATCGGGGCTCCGGGCTTTCCCTGACCAACAGGGCTTAGAAGTTTACTACCAGCTGAACTTGGGCGCCCACTGGAAAAAAAATCCCCAAATATCACAAACGTCGGACGATTGCTCCCACACCGAAAGTCCCAGTCAGTCAAGCTCTTGCTGCTCCTCACCGGCCATTGGCACCGCATCTACAGCACCACAGACATCACGGCTCCGGGCTTTCCCTGACCAACAGGGCTTCGACATTTACCACCAGCTGCACCTGGTTACCCACTGAAAAAAAACCCTGAAAAATCAAAAACGTCGGACGATTGCTCCCACACCAAAAGTGCCAGCCAGTCAAGCTCTTGCTGCTCCTCACCGGCCATGGGCAGTGAATCTACAGCACCACAGACATCCCGGCTCCGGGCTTTCCCTGACGAACAGGGCTTCGACATTTACCACCAGCTGCACCTGGGCGCCCACTGAAATAAATAAACGAAAAATCACAAACGTCGGACGATTGCTCCCACACCTGAAGTGCCAGCCAGTCAAGCTCTTGCTGCTCCTCACCGGACCTTGGCAGCGCATCTACAGCACCACAGACATCGGGGCTCCGGGCTTTCCCTGACCAACAGGGCTTCGACGTTTACCACCAGCTGCACCTCGGAGCCCGCTGAAAAAAACCCCGAAAAATCACAAACGTCGGACGATTGCTCCCACACCGAAAGTGCCAGCAACTCAAGCTCTTGCTGCTACTCACCGGACTTTGGCAGTGCATCTACAGCACCACAGACATCGGGGTCCTGCGCTTTCCCTGAACAACAGGGCTTCAACGTTTACCACCAGCTGCACCTGGGCGCCCGCTGAAAAAAACCCCGAAAAATCACAAACGTCGGACGATTGCTCCCACACCGAAAGTGCCAGCCAGTCAAGCTCTTGCTGCTACTCACCGGACTTTGGCAGTGCATCTACAGCACCACAGACATCGGGGCTCCGGGCTTTCCCAGACCAACAGGGCTTCGACATTTACCACCAGCTGCACCTGGGCGCCCACTGAAATTAAAACCACGAAAAATCACGAACGTAGGACGATTGCTCCCACACCAAAAGTCCCAGTCAGTCAAGCTCTTGCTGCTACTCACGGGCCATTCCCAGCGCATCTACAGCACCACAGACATCGTGGCTCCGGGCTTTCCCTGACCAACAGGGCTTCGACATTTACCACCAGCTGCACCTGGGTGCCCCCTGAAAAAAAAACCCCAAAAATCACAAATGTCGGACGATTCCTGCCACACCTTAAATGCCAGCCTGTCAAGCTCTTGCTGCTCCTCACCGGCCATTGGAGGCGCATCTACAGCACCACAGACATCGGGGCTCCGGGCTTTCCCTGACCAACAGGGCTTCAACGTTTACCACCAGCTGCACCTGGGCGCCCACTGAAAAAAATAAACGAAAAATCACGAACATCGCACGATTGCTCCCACATCGAAAGTGCCAGCAACTCAAGCTCTTGCTGCTACTCACCTCCCATTCCCAGCGCATCTACAGCACCACAGACATCGGGGCTCCGGGCTTTCCCTGACGAACAGGGCTTCGACGTTTACCACCAGCTGAACCTGGGCGCGCACTGGAAAAAAAACCCGAAAAATCACGAACGTCGGACGATTGTTCCCACATTGAAAGTGCCAGCCAGTCAAGCTCTTGCTGCTCCTCACCGGCCATTGGAGGCGCATCTACAGCACCACAGACATCGGGGCTCCGGGCTTTCCCTGACCAACAGGGCTTAGAAGTTTACCACCAGCTGAACCTGGGCGCCCACTGAAAGTAAAACCCCGAAGAATCACGAACGTCGGACGATTGCTCCCACAACGAAAGTGCCAGCCAGTCAAGCTCTTGCTGCTCCTCACCGGCCATTCCCAGCGCATCTACAGCACCACAGACATCGGGGCTCCGGGCTTTCCCTGACCAACAGGGCTTAGAAGTTTACTACCAGCTGAACTTGGGCGCCCACTGGAAAAAAAATCCCCAAATATCACAAACGTCGGACGATTGCTCCCACACCGAAAGTCCCAGTCAGTCAAGCTCTTGCTGCTCCTCACCGGCCATTGGCACCGCATCTACAGCACCACAGACATCACGGCTCCGGGCTTTCCCTGACCAACAGGGCTTCGACATTTACCACCAGCTGCACCTGGTTACCCACTGAAAAAAAACCCTGAAAAATCAAAAACGTCGGACGATTGCTCCCACACCAAAAGTGCCAGCCAGTCAAGCTCTTGCTGCTCCTCACCGGCCATGGGCAGTGAATCTACAGCACCACAGACATCCCGGCTCCGGGCTTTCCCTGACGAACAGGGCTTCGACATTTACCACCAGCTGCACCTGGGCGCCCACTGAAATAAATAAACGAAAAATCACAAACGTCGGACGATTGCTCCCACACCTGAAGTGCCAGCCAGTCAAGCTCTTGCTGCTCCTCACCGGACCTTGGCAGCGCATCTACAGCACCACAGACATCGGGGCTCCGGGCTTTCCCTGACCAACAGGGCTTCGACGTTTACCACCAGCTGCACCTCGGAGCCCGCTGAAAAAAACCCCGAAAAATCACAAACGTCGGACGATTGCTCCCACACCGAAAGTGCCAGCAACTCAAGCTCTTGCTGCTACTCACCGGACTTTGGCAGTGCATCTACAGCACCACAGACATCGGGGTCCTGCGCTTTCCCTGAACAACAGGGCTTCAACGTTTACCACCAGCTGCACCTGGGCGCCCGCTGAAAAAAACCCCGAAAAATCACAAACGTCGGACGATTGCTCCCACACCGAAAGTGCCAGCCAGTCAAGCTCTTGCTGCTACTCACCGGACTTTGGCAGTGCATCTACAGCACCACAGACATCGGGGCTCCGGGCTTTCCCAGACCAACAGGGCTTCGACATTTACCACCAGCTGCACCTGGGCGCCCACTGAAATTAAAACCACGAAAAATCACGAACGTAGGACGATTGCTCCCACACCAAAAGTCCCAGTCAGTCAAGCTCTTCTGCTACTCACGGGCCATGGGCAGCGCATCTACAGCACCACAGACATCACGGCTCCGGGCTTTCCCTGACCAACAGGGCTTCGACATTTACCACCAGCTGCACCTGGGTGCCCCCTGAAAAAAAAACCCCAAAAATCACAAATGTCGGACGATTCCTGCCACACCTTAAATGCCAGCCTGTCAAGCTCTTGCTGCTCCTCACCGGCCATTGGAGGCGCATCTACAGCACCACAGACATCGGGGCTCCGGGCTTTCCCTGACCAACAGGGCTTCAACGTTTACCACCAGCTGCACCTGGGCGCCCACTGAAAAAAATAAACGAAAAATCACGAACATCGCACGATTGCTCCCACATCGAAAGTGCCAGCAACTCAAGCTCTTGCTGCTACTCACCTCCCATTCCCAGCGCATCTACAGCACCACAGACATCGGGGCTCCGGGCTTTCCCTGACGAACAGGGCTTCGACGTTTACCACCAGCTGAACCTGGGCGCGCACTGGAAAAAAAACCCGAAAAATCACGAACGTCGGACGATTGTTCCCACATTGAAAGTGCCAGCCAGTCAAGCTCTTGCTGCTATTCACCGGCCATTGGCAGCGCATCTACAGCACCACAGACATCGGGGCTCCGGGCTTTCCCTGACCAACAGGGCTTCGACGTTTACCACCCGCTGCACCTGGGCTCCCACTGAAAAGAACACCGAAAAATCACAAACGTCGGACGATTGCTCCCACACCGAAAGTGCCAGCCAGTCAAGCTCTTGCTGCTCCTCACCGCCCATTGGCAGCGCATCTACAGCACCACAGACATCGGAGCTCCGGGCTTTCCATGACGAACCAAGCTTCGACATTTACCACCAGCTGCACCTGGGCTCCCACTGAAAAGAACCCCCGAAAAATCACGAACATCGGACGATTGCTCCCACACCGAAAGTGCCAGCAACACAAGCTCTTGCTGCTCCTCACCCGCCGTTCCCAGCACATCTACAGCACCACAGACATCGGGGCTCCGGGCTTTCCCTCATCAACAGGGCTTCGACATTTACCACCAGCTGAACCTGGGCGCCCACTGAAAAAAATAAACGAAAAATCACGAAGATCAGACGATTGATCCCACAACGAAAGTGCCAGCCAGTCAAGCTCTTGCTGCTCCTCACCGCCCATTCCCAGCGCATCTACAGCACCACAGACATCGGGGCTCCGGGCTTTCCCTGACCAACAGGGCTTCGACATTTACCACCAGCTGCACCTGGGCGCACACTGAAATAAAACCCCGAAAAATCACGAACGTCGGACGATTGCTCCCACAACGAAAGTGCCAGGAACTCAAGCTCTTGCTGCTACTCACCGCCCATTGGCAGCGCATCTACAGCACCACAGACATCGGGGCTCCGGGCTTTCCCTGACCAACAGGGCTTCGACGTTTACCACCAGCTGCACCTCGGAGCCCGCTGAAAAAAACCCCGAAAAATCACAAACGTCGGACGATTGCTCCCACACCGAAAGTGCCAGCAACTCAAGCTCTTGCTGCTACTCACCGGACTTTGGCAGTGCATCTACAGCACCACAGACATCGGGGTCCTGCGCTTTCCCTGAACAACAGGGCTTCAACGTTTACCACCAGCTGCACCTGGGCGCCCGCTGAAAAAAACCCCGAAAAATCACAAACGTCGGACGATTGCTCCCACACCGAAAGTGCCAGCCAGTCAAGCTCTTGCTGCTACTCACCGGACTTTGGCAGTGCATCTACAGCACCACAGACATCGGGGCTCCGGGCTTTCCCAGACCAACAGGGCTTCGACATTTACCACCAGCTGCACCTGGGCGCCCACTGAAATTAAAACCACGAAAAATCACGAACGTAGGACGATTGCTCCCACACCAAAAGTCCCAGTCAGTCAAGCTCTTGCTGCTACTCACGGGCCATGGGCAGCGCATCTACAGCACCACAGACATCGTGGCTCCGGGCTTTCCCTGACCAACAGGGCTTCGACATTTACCACCAGCTGCACCTGGGTGCCCCCTGAAAAAAAAACCCCAAAAATCACAAATGTCGGACGATTCCTGCCACACCTTAAATGCCAGCCTGTCAAGCTCTTGCTGCTCCTCACCGGCCATTGGAGGCGCATCTACAGCACCACAGACATCGGGGCTCCGGGCTTTCCCTGACCAACAGGGCTTCAACGTTTACCACCAGCTGCACCTGGGCGCCCACTGAAAAAAATAAACGAAAAATCACGAACATCGCACGATTGCTCCCACATCGAAAGTGCCAGCAACTCAAGCTCTTGCTGCTACTCACCTCCCATTCCCAGCGCATCTACAGCACCACAGACATCGGGGCTCCGGGCTTTCCCTGACGAACAGGGCTTCGACGTTTACCACCAGCTGAACCTGGGCGCGCACTGGAAAAAAAACCCGAAAAATCACGAACGTCGGACGATTGTTCCCACATTGAAAGTGCCAGCCAGTCAAGCTCTTGCTGCTCCTCACCGGCCATTGGAGGCGCATCTACAGCACCACAGACATCGGGGCTCCGGGCTTTCCCTGACCAACAGGGCTTAGAAGTTCACCACCAGCTGAACCTGGGCGCCCACTGAAAGTAAAACCCCGAAGAATCACGAACGTCGGACGATTGCTCCCACAACGAAAGTGCCAGCCAGTCAAGCTCTTGCTGCTCCTCACCGGCCATTCCCAGCGCATCTACAGCACCACAGACATCACGGCTCCGGGCTTTCCCTGACCAACAGGGCTTCGACATTTACCACCAGCTGCACCTGGTTACCCACTGAAAAAAAACCCTGAAAAATCAAAAACGTCGGACGATTGCTCCCACACCAAAAGTGCCAGCCAGTCAAGCTCTTGCTGCTCCTCACCGGCCATGGGCAGTGAATCTACAGCACCACAGACATCCCGGCTCCGGGCTTTCCCTGACGAACAGGGCTTCGACATTTACCACCAGCTGCACCTGGGCGCCCACTGAAATAAATAAACGAAAAATCACAAACGTCGGACGATTGCTCCCACACCTGAAGTGCCAGCCAGTCAAGCTCTTGCTGCTCCTCACCGGACCTTGGCAGCGCATCTACAGCACCACAGACATCGGGGCTCCGGGCTTTCCCTGACCAACAGGGCTTCGACGTTTACCACCAGCTGCACCTCGGAGCCCGCTGAAAAAAACCCCGAAAAATCACAAACGTCGGACGATTGCTCCCACACCGAAAGTGCCAGCAACTCAAGCTCTTGCTGCTACTCACCGGACTTTGGCAGTGCATCTACAGCACCACAGACATCGGGGTCCTGCGCTTTCCCTGAACAACAGGGCTTCAACGTTTACCACCAGCTGCACCTGGGCGCCCGCTGAAAAAAACCCCGAAAAATCACAAACGTCGGACGATTGCTCCCACACCGAAAGTGCCAGCCAGTCAAGCTCTTGCTGCTACTCACCGGACTTTGGCAGTGCATCTACAGCACCACAGACATCGGGGCTCCGGGCTTTCCCAGACCAACAGGGCTTCGACATTTACCACCAGCTGCACCTGGGCGCCCACTGAAATTAAAACCACGAAAAATCACGAACGTAGGACGATTGCTCCCACACCAAAAGTCCCAGTCAGTCAAGCTCTTGCTGCTACTCACGGGCCATGGGCAGCGCATCTACAGCACCACAGACATCGTGGCTCCGGGCTTTCCCTGACCAACAGGGCTTCGACATTTACCACCAGCTGCACCTGGGTGCCCCCTGAAAAAAAAACCCCAAAAATCACAAATGTCGGACGATTCCTGCCACACCTTAAATGCCAGCCTGTCAAGCTCTTGCTGCTCCTCACCGGCCATTGGAGGCGCATCTACAGCACCACAGACATCGGGGCTCCGGGCTTTCCCTGACCAACAGGGCTTCAACGTTTACCACCAGCTGCACCTGGGCGCCCACTGAAAAAAATAAACGAAAAATCACGAACATCGCACGATTGCTCCCACATCGAAAGTGCCAGCAACTCAAGCTCTTGCTGCTACTCACCTCCCATTCCCAGCGCATCTACAGCACCACAGACATCGGGGCTCCGGGCTTTCCCTGACGAACAGGGCTTCGACGTTTACCACCAGCTGAACCTGGGCGCGCACTGGAAAAAAAACCCGAAAAATCACGAACGTCGGACGATTGTTCCCACATTGAAAGTGCCAGCCAGTCAAGCTCTTGCTGCTATTCACCGGCCATTGGCAGCGCATCTACAGCACCACAGACATCGGGGCTCCGGGCTTTCCCTGACCAACAGGGCTTCGACGTTTACCACCCGCTGCACCTGGGCTCCCACTGAAAAGAACACCGAAAATTCACAAACGTCGGACGATTGCTCCCACACCGAAAGTGCCAGCCAGTCAAGCTCTTGCTGCTCCTCACCGCCCATTGGCAGCGCATCTACAGCACCACAGACATCGGAGCTCCGGGCTTTCCATGACGAACCAAGCTTCGACATTTACCACCAGCTGCACCTGGGCTCCCACTGAAAAGAACCCCCGAAAAATCACGAACATCGGACGATTGCTCCCACACCGAAAGTGCCAGCAACACAAGCTCTTGCTGCTCCTCACCCGCCGTTCCCAGCACATCTACAGCACCACAGACATCGGGGCTCCGGGCTTTCCCTCACCAACAGGGCTTCGACATTTACCACCAGCTGAACCTGGGCGCCCACTGAAAAAAATAAACGAAAAATCACGAAGATCAGACGATTGATCCCACAACGAAAGTGCCAGCCAGTCAAGCTCTTGCTGCTCCTCACCGCCCATTCCCAGCGCATCTACAGCACCACAGACATCGGGGCTCCGGGCTTTCCCTGACCAACAGGGCTTCGACATTTACCACCAGCTGCACCTGGGCGCACACTGAAATAAAACCCCGAAAAATCACGAACGTCGGACGATTGCTACCACAACGAAAGTGCCAGGAACTCAAGCTCTTGCTGCTACTCACCGCCCATTGGCAGCGCATCTACAGCACCACAGACATCGGGGCTCCGGGCTTTCCCTGACCAACAGGGCTTCGACGTTTACCACCAGCTGCACCTGGGCGCCCACTGAAAAAAACCCCGAAAACTCACGAACGTCGGACGATTCCTCCCACACCGAAAGTGCCAGCAACTCAAGCTCTTGCTGCTCCTCACCGGCCATTGGCAGCGCATCTACAGCACCACAGACATCGGGGCTCCGGGCTTTCCCTGACCAACAGGCCTTCGACATTTACCACCAGCTGCACCTAGTTGGCCACTGAAAAAAAACCCTGAAAAATCGAAAACGTCCGACAATTGATCCCACACCCAAAGTGCCAGCCAGTCAAGCTCTTGCAGTTCCTCACCGGCCACTGGCAGCTCATGTACAGCACTACAGACATCGGAGCTCCGGGCTTTCCCTGACCAACAGGGCTTCGACGTTTACCACTCGCTGCACCTAGGCTCCCACTGAAAAGAACCCCGAAATATCACGAACGTCGGACGATTGCACCCACACCGAAAGTGCCAGCAACACAAGCTCTTGCTGCTCCTCACCGGCCATTCCCAGCGCATCTACAGCACCACAGACATCGGGGCTCCGGGCTTTCCCTGACCAACTGGGCTTCAACGTTTACCACCAGCTGAACCTGGGCGCCCACTGAAATAAAACCTCCAAAAATCACGAACGTCGGACGATTGCTCCCACACCGAAAGTGCCAGACAGTCAAGCTCTTGCTGCTCCTCACCGGCCATTGGCAGCGCATCTACAGCACCACAGACATCGGGGTTCTGCGCGTTCCCTGACCAACAGGGCATCGACGTTTACCACCAGCTGAACCTGGGCGCCCACTGAAAAAAATAAAAGAAAAATCACGAACATCGGACAATTGCTCCCACACCAAAAGTGCCAGCCAGTCAAGCTCTTGCTGCTCCTCACCGGCCATTCCCAGCGCATCTACAGCACCACAGACATCGGGGCTCCAGGCTTTCCCTGACCAACAGGGCTTCGACGTTTACCACTCGCTGCACCTGGGCTCCCACTGAAAAGAACCCCGAAAAATCACGAACGTCGGACGATTGCACCCACACCGAAAGTGCCAGCAACACAAGCTCCTGCTGTTCCTCACCGGCCATTCCCAGCGCATCTACAGCACCACAGACATCGGGGCTCCGGGCTTTCCCTGACCAACAGGGCTTCGACATTTACCACCAGCTGCACCTGGGCGCCCACTAAAATAAAACTCCGAAAAATCACGAACGTCGGACGATTGCTCCCACAACGAAAGTGCCAGCAACTCAAGCTCTTGCTGCTACTCACCAGACTTTGGCAGTGCATCTACAGCACCACATACATTGGGGTTCTGCGCTTTCCCTGACCAACAGGGCTTCGACGTTTACCACCAGCTGAACCTGGGCGCCCACTGAAAAAAATAAACTAAAAATCACGAACATCGGACGATTGCTCCCACACCGAAAGTGCCAGACAGTCAAGCTCTTGCTGCTCCTCACCGCCCATTCCCAGCGCATCTACAGCATCACAGATATCGGGGCTCCGGGCTTTCCCTGACCAACAGGCCTTCGACGTTTACCACCAGCTGAACCTGGGCGCCCACTGAAAGTAAAACCCCGAAAAATCACGAACATCGGACGATTGCTCCCACACCGAAAGTGCCAGCAACACAAGCTCTTGCTGCTCCTCACCGGCCATTCCCAGCGCATCTACAGCACCACAGACATCGGGGCTCTGAGCTTTCCCTGACGAACAGGGCTTCGACGTTTACCACCAGTTGAACCTGGGCGCCCACTGAAAAAAATAAACGAAAAATCACGAACATCGGACGATTGCTCCCACACCGAAAGTGCCAGCCTGTCAAGCTCTTGCTGCTCCTCACCGGCCATTCCCAGCGCATCTACAGCACCACAGACATCGGGGCTCCGGGCTTTCCCTGACCAACAGGGCTTCGACGTTTACCACTCGCTGCAGCTGGGCTCCCACTGAAAAGAACCCCGAAAAATCACGAACGTCGGACGATTGCTCCCACACTGAAAGTGCCAGCCAGTCAAGCTCTTGCTGCTCCTCACCGGCCATTCCCAGCGCATCTACAGCACCACAGACATCGGGGCTCCGGGGTTTCCCTGACCAACCGGGCTTCGACATTTACCACCAGCTGCACCTGGGTGCCCCCTGAAAAAAAAACCCCAAAAATCACGAACGTCGGACGATTCCTGCCACACCTTAAATGCCAGCCTGTCATGCTCTTGCTGCTCCTCACCGGCCATTCCCAACGCATCTACAGCACCACAGACATCGGGGCTGTGGGCTTTCCCTGACCAACATGGCTTCGACATTTACCACCAGCTGCACCTGTGCGCCCACTGAAAGTAAAACCCCGAAAAATCACGAACGTTGGACGATTGCTCCCACAACGAAAGTGCCAGCCAGCCAAGCTCTTGCTGCTCCTCACCGGCCATTGGCAGCGCATCTACAGCACCACAGACATCGGGGCTCCGGGCTTTCCCTGACCAACAGGCCTTCGACATTTACCACCAGCTGCACCTGGGCGCCCACTGAAAAAAAACCCTGAAAAATGACGAACGTCGGACGATTGCTCCCACACCAAAAGTGCCAGCCAGTCAAGCTCTTGCTGCTCCTCACCGGACAGTGGCAGTGCATCTACAGCACCACAGACATTGGGGCTCCGGGCTTTCCCTGACCAACAGGCCTTCGACGTTTACCACTCGCTGAACCTGGGCTCCCACTGAAAAGAACCCCGAAAAATCACGAACGTCGGACGATTGCTCCCACACCAAAAGTGCCAGACAGTCAAGCTCTAGCTGCTGAACACCGGCCATTCCCAGCGCATCTACATCACCACAGACATCGGGGCTCCGGGCTTTCCCTGACCAACAGGTCTTAGAAGTTTACCACCAGCTGAACCTGGGCGCCCACTGAAATAAAACCCCGAAAAATCACGAACGTCCGACGATTGCGCCCACACCCAAAGTGTCAGCCAGTCAAGCTCTTGCTGCTGCTCACCGGACTTTGGCAGTGCATCTACAGCACCACAGACATCGGGGCTCCGGGCTTTCCCTGACCATCAGGGCTTCGACATTTACCACCAGCTGCACCTCGGCTCCCACTGAAATAAAAGCCCGAAAAATCACGAACGTCGGACGATTGCTCCCACAACGAAAGTGCCAGCCAGTCAAGCTCTTGCTGCTCCTCACCGCCCATTCCCAGCGCATCTACAGCACCACAGACATCGGGGCTCCGGGCTTTCCCTGACGAACAGGGCTTCGACGTTTACCACCAGCTGAACCTGGGCGCCCACTGGAAAAAAAACCCGAAAAATCACGAACGTCGGACGATTGTTCCCACATTGAAAGTGCCAGCCAGTCAAGCTCTTGCTGCTCCTCACCGGCCATTGGCAGCGCATCTACAGCACCACAGACATCGCGGCTCCGGGCTTTCCCTGACCATCAGGGCTTCGACATTTACCACCAGCTGCACCTGGGCGCCCACTGAAATAAAACCCCGAAAAATCACAAACGTCGGACGATTGCTCCCACAACGAAAGTGCCAGCAACTCAAGCTCTTGCTGCTCCTCACCGGAGAGTGGCAGCGCATCTACAGCACCACAGACATCGCGGCTCCGGGCTTTCCCTGACCAACAGGGCTTCGACATTTACCACCAGCTGCACCTGGGCGCCCACTGAAATAAAACCCCGAAAAATCACGAACGTCGGACGATTGCTCCCACACCGAAAGTGCCAGCCAGTCAAGCTCTTGCTGCTCCTCACCGCCCATTCCCAGCGCATCTACAGCACCACAGACATCGGGGCTCCGGGCTTTCCCTGACCAACAGGGCTTCGACATTTACCACCAGCTGCACCTGGGCGCCCACTGAAATAAAACCCCGAAAAATCACGAACGTCGGACGATTGCTCCCACAACGAAAGTGCCAGCAACTCAAGCTCTTGCTGCTACTCACCACCCATTGGCAGTGCATCTACAGCACCACAGACATCGGGGTTCTACGCTTTCCCTGACCAAGAGGGCTTCGACATTTACCACCAGCTGAACCTGGGTGCCCACTGAAAAAAAGCCCGAAAAATCACAAACGTCGGACTATTGCTCCCACACTGAAAGTGCCAGCCATTCAAGCTCTTGCTGCTCCTCACCGGACTTCGGCAGCGCATCTACAGCACCACAGACATCGGGGCTCTGGGCTTTCCCTGACCAACAGGCCTTCGACATTTACCACCAGCTGCACCTACTTGGCCACTGAAAAAAAACCCTGAAAAATCAAAAACGTCAGACAATTGATCCCACACCGAAAGTGCCAGCCAGTCAAGCTCTTGCAGTTCCTCACCGGCCACTGGCAGCTCATCTACAGCACTACAGACATCGGAGCTCCGGGCTTTCCCTGACCAACAGGGCTTCGACGTTTACCACCAGCTGAACCTGGGCGCCCACTGAAAAAAAACCCCGAAAAATCACAAACGTCGGACGATTGCTCCCACACCGAAAGTCCCAGCCAGTCAAGCTCTTGCTGCTCCTCAACGGCCATTGGCAGCGCATCTACAGCACCACAGACATCGGGGCTCCGGGCTTTCCCTGACCAACAGGGCTTCGACATTTACCACCAGCTGAACCTGGGCGCCCACTGAAAAAAAACCCCGAAAAATCACAAACGTCAGACGATTGCTCCCACACCGAAAGTCCCAGCCAGTCAAGCTCTTGCTGCTCCTCAACGGCCATTGGCAGCGCATCTACAGCACCACAGACATCGGGGCTCCGGGCTTTCCCTGACCAACAGGGCTTCGACATTTACCACCAGCTGCACCTGGGTGCCCACTGAAATAAAACCCCGAAAAATCACGAACGTCGGACGATTGCTCCCACACCGAAAGTGCCAGCCTGTCAAGCTCTTGCTGCTCCTCACCGGCCATTCCCAGCGCATCTACAGCACCACAGACATCGGGGCTCCGGGCTTTCCCTGACCAACAGGGCTTCGACATTTACCACCAGCTGAACCTGGGCGCCCACTGAAATAAAACCCCCAAAAATCACGAACGTCGGACGATTGCTCCCACACCCAAAGTGCCAGCAACACAAGCTCTTGCTGCTCCTCACCGCCCATTGGCAGCGCATCTACAGCACCACAGACATCGGGGCTCCGGGCTTTCCCTGACCAACAGGGCTTCGACGTTTACCACCAGCTGAACCTGGGCGCCCACTGAAAAAAAACCCCGAAAAATCACGAACGTCGGACGATTGATCCCACACCGAAAGTCCCAGCCAGTCAAGCTCTTGCTGCTCCTCACCGGCCATTCCCAGCGCATCTACAGCACCACAGACATCGGGGCTCCGGGCTTTCCCTGACGAACCGGGCTTCGACATTTACCACCAGCTGCACCTGGGTGCCCCCTGAAAAAAAAACCCCAACAATCACAAATGTCGGACGATTCCTGCCACACTTTAAATGCCAGCCTCTCAACCTCTTGCTGCTCCTCACCGGCCGTTCCTAGCGCATCTACAACACCACAGACATCGGGGCTCCGGGCGTTCCCTGACCAACAGGGCTTCGACGTTTACCACTCGCTGCACCTGGGCGCCCACTGAAAAAAATAAACGAAAAATCACAAACATCGCACGATTGCTCCCACACCAAAAGTGCCAGCCAGTCAAGCTCTTGCTGCTCCTCACCGGCCATTCCCAGCGCATCTACAGCACCACAGACATCGGGGCTCCGGGCTTTCCCTGACCAACAGGGCTTCGACGTTTACCACCAGCTGCACCTGGGCGCCCACTGAAAAAAGTAAACGAAAAATCACGAACATCGCACGATTGCTCCCACACCAAAAGTGCCAGCCAGTCAAGCTCTTGCTGCTCCTCACCGGCCATTCCCAGCGCATCTACAGCACCACAGACATCGGGGCTCCGGGCTTTCCCTGACCAAGAGGGCTTCGACATTTACCACCAGCTGCACCTGGGCGCCCACTGAAAAAAAACCCTGAAAAATCAAAAACGTCGGACGATTGCTCCCACACCGAAAGTGCCAGCCAGTCAAGCTCTTGCTGCTCCTCACCGGCCATTCCCAGCGCATCTACAGCACCACAGACATCGGGGCTCCGAGCTTTCCCTGACCAACAGGGCTTCGACCTTTACCACCAGCTGCACCTGGGCGCCCAGTGAATAAAAATCCCCTAAAATCACAAACGTCCTACGATTGCTCCCACACCAAAAGTGCCAGCCAGTCAAGCTCTTGCTGTTCCTCACCGGACAGTGGCAGTGCATCTACAGCACCACAGACATCGGGGTTCTGCGCTTTCCCTGACCAACAGGGCCTCCTGCCCCACAACTGGGCCTTCTACACCCCCAAAATGGCGTCGTGCCCCCCAAAATGCGCTCTCGCCCCTGAAAGTGGCCTCCTGCCCCATGACTGGGCCTTCTACACCCCCAAAATGGCGTCGTGCCCCCCAAAATGCGCTCTCACCCCCGAAAGTGGCCTCCTGCCCCACAACTGGGCCTTCTACCCCCCCAAAATGGCGTCGTGCCCCACAAAATGCACTCTCGCCCCCGAAAGTGGCCTCCTGCCCCACAACTGGGCCTTCTACCCCCCCAAAATGGCACCGTGCCCCCCAAAATGCGCTCTCACCCCCGAAAGTGGCCTCCTGCCCCACAACTGGGCCTTCTACCCCCCCAAAATGGCGTCGTGCCCCACAAAATGCACTCTCGCCCCCGAAAGTGGCCTCCTGCCCCACAACTGGGCCTTCTACCCCCCCAAAATGGCGCCGTGCCCCCCAAAATGCGCTCTCACCCCAAAGTGGTCTCCTGCCCCCCAACTTGCGGGGGGGGGGTCGCCGAGCTCCCGCGCATGCGCGCACAGCTGGACCGTGAGGGGCGGGAGACCGGCGCAGAGCCGGTGGGGGGGGGCGTGGGCGCATGCGCGTTGAGGGGCGGCGGGCGCGCCGGTGGCGGAGAGAAGGCAGGAAGCAGGAAGCAGGAAGCAGGAAGCAGGAAGCAGGAAGCAGGAAGCAGGAAGCGGCAGCGCCGCGGCGTTTTTATTGGCGGGGAGAGCGGCGGGGGCGAGGCCCGGCTCCGGTACCGGCACCGCGGGGGCGGGGGGCGCCCGGGGGGTTTGGGGTCCGGGGTGGGGGGGGACGGGGGATTTTGGGGGGGGGTCCCAAACCGTTCTAGGGGGATCCCGGGGGGGGGGGGGTTGGGGGTCCCGGGATGGGGGGGTCGGGGGTATGGGGGGGGGGGGGGGGCTTGGGGGGTGGAGTCCCAAAGGGTTTGGGGGGGGTCAGAGGGGTTCTTGGGGGGAGGGTGGGGGGTTTGGGGTCCGGGGTGGGGGGGCTTTGAGAGGGTGTGGGGGGGTCCCAAACCGTTCTAGGGGGATCCCGGGGGGGGGGGGGGGTTGGGGGTCCCGGGATGGGGGGGTCGGGGGTATGGGGGGGGGGGGGCTTGGGGGGCGGAGTCCCAAAGGGTTTGGGGGGGGTCAGAGGGGTTCTTGGGGGGAGGGTGGGGGGTTTGGGGTCCGGGGTGGGGGATTTTGGGGGGGTGGGGGGGCTTTGAGAGGGTGGGGGGGGGTCCCAAACCGTTCTAGGGGGATCCCGGGGGGGGGGGGGTTGGGGGTCCCGGGATGGGGGGGTCCGGGGTATGGGGGGGGGGCTTGGGGGGCGGAGTCCCAAAGGGTTTGGGGGGGGGTCAGAGGGGTTCTTGGGGGCAGGGTGGGAGGTTTGGGGTCCGGGGTGGGGGAGTTTGGGGGGGTGGGGGGGCTTTGAGAGGGTGGGGGGGGGTCCCAAACCGTTCTAGGGGGATCGGGGGGGGGGTTTGGGGGTCCCGGATGGGGGGGTCGGGGGTATGGGGGGAGGGGGCTTGGGGGGCGGAGTCCCAAAGGGTTTGAGGGGGGGTCAGAGGGGTTCTTGGGGGGAGGGTGGGGGGTTTGTGGTCCGGGGTGGGGGAGTTTGGGGGGGTGGGGGGGCTTTGAGAGGGTGGGGGGGGGTCCCAAACCGTTCTAGGGGGATCCCGGGGGGGGGGGGTTGGGGGTCCCGGGATGGGGGGGGGGGGGTTGGGGGTCCCGGGATGGGGGGGTCGGGGATATGGGGGGGGGGGGCTTGGGGGGCGGAGTCCCAAAGAGTTTGGGGGGGGGTCAGAGGGGTTCTTGGGGGAGGGTGGGGGGTTTGGGGTCCGGGGTGGGGGATTTTGGGGGGGTGGGGGGGCTTTGAGAGGGTGGGGGGGGGGGTCCCAAACCGTTCTAGGGGGATCCCGGGGGGGGGGGGGTTGGGGGATCCCGGGATGGGGGGTCGGGGGTATGGGGGGGGGGGGGGGGGGTTGGGGGGCGGAGTCCCAAAGAGTTTGGGGGGGGGTCAGAGGGGTTCTTGGGGGGAGGGTGGGGGGTTTGGGGTCCGGGGTGGGGGATTTTGGGGGGGTGGGGGGGCTTTGAGAGGGTGGGGGGGGGTCCCAAACCGTTCTAGGGGGATCCCGGGGGGGGGGGGTTGGGGGTCCCGGGATGGGGGGGGGGGGTTGGGGGTCCCGGGATGGGGGGGTCGGGGGTATGGGGGGAGGGGGCTTGGGGGGCGGAGTCCCAAAGGGTTTGAGGGGGGGTCAGAGGGGTTCTTGGGGGGAGGGTGGGGGGTTTGGGGTCCGGGGTGGGGGAGTTTGGGGGGGTGGGGGGGCTTTGAGAGGGTAGGGGGGGGTCCCAAACCGTTCTAGGGGGATCCCGGGGGGGGGGGGTTGGGGGTCCCGGGATGA